>NC_080377.1:25553747-25843502 GCF_014773155.1 Arachis stenosperma
GATTCTTCACTTTTATTTCTTCTACCCCCTTCTTTTTCTACTAACATAAAGGAATCTCTATACTGTGACATAGAGGATTCCTCTTCTTTTCTTGTTTTCTTCTCTTTCATATGAGCAGGAACAAGGAAAAAGGCACTCTTGTTGAAATTGATCCAGAACCTGAAAGGACTTTGAAGAGGAAACTAAGAGAAGCTAAATTACAACAATCCAAAAGTAACCTTTCAGAAAATTTCGAACAAGAGAAGGAGATGGCAGCCGAACCCAATAATAATAATGCAAGGAGAATGCTTGGTGATTTTACAAAGCCAACGTCCAAGTTTGATGGAAGAAGCATCTCCATTCCTGCTATTGGAGCCAATAACTTTGAGCTGAAACCTCAGCTAGTTGCATTAATGCAACAAAACTGCAAGTTTTATGGACTTCCATCTGAAGATCCTTATCAGTTTTTACCTGAGTTCTTGCAGATCTGTGAGACTGTAAAGACGAATGGAGTTGATCCTGAAGTCTACAGACTCATGCTTTTCCCTTTTGCTGTAAGAGATAGAGCTAGAACATGGTTGGATTCACAACCTAAGGATAGCCTGGACACCTGGGATAAGCTGGTCACAGCCTTCTTGGATAAATTCTTTCCTCCTCAAAAGCTGAGCAAGCTGAGAGTGGATGTTCAAACCTTCAAACAAAAAGATGGTGAATCCCTCTATGAAGCATAGGAAAGATACAAGCAGCTGACCAAAAGATGTCCATCTGACATGTTTTCAGAATGGACCATATTAGATATATTCTATTATGGTCTCTCTGAATTTTCGAAAATGTCATTGGACCATTCTGCAGGTGGATCTATTCACCTAAAGAAAACGCCTGAAGAGGCTCAAGAACTCATTGACATGGTTGCAAACAACCAATTCATGTACACTTCTGAGATGAATTCCGTGAATAATGGGATACCTCAAAAGAAAGGAGTTCTTGAAATTGATGCTCTGAATGCCATATTGGCTCAGAACAAAGTGTTGACTCAATAGGTCAACATGATCTCTCAAAGTCTGAATGGATGGCAACATGCATCCAACAGTACTAAAGAGGCAGCTTCTGAAGAAGCTTATGATCCTGAGAACCCTGCCATGGCGAGGTTAATTACATGGGTGAACCTTATGGAAACACCTATAACTCATCATGGAGAAATCATCCAAATTTCTCATGGAAGGATCAACAAAAGCCTCAACAAGGCTTTAACAATGGTGGACGCAATAGGCTGAGCAATAGCAAGCCTTTTCCATCATCTTCTCAGCAACAGACAGAGAATTCTGAACAAAACACTTCTAATTTAGCCAATCTAGTCTCTGATCTGTCAAAGGCCACTTTCAGTTTCATGAGTGAAACAAGATCCTCCATTAGAAATCTGGAGGCACAAGTGGGCCAGCTGAGTAAGAAAGTCATTGAAACACCTCCCAGTATTCTCCCAAGTAATACAGAAGAGAATCCAAAAGGAGAGTGCAAGGCCATTGATATAGTCAATATGGCCGAATGCACAAGGGAGGAGGAGGACGAAAATCCTAGTGAGGAAGACCTCCTGGGACGTCCTTCAAGCAAGAAGGAGTTTCCTATTAAGGATCCAAAGGAATCTGAGGCTCATATAGACCATAGAGATTCCATTAAATCTTCTTCTGCCATTCATGAGCTCTGAAGACTATTCTTCCTCTGAAGTGGATGAAGATGTGACTGGAGAGCAAGTTACTCAATATTTAGGAGCTATCATGAAGCTGAATGCCAAGTTGTTTGGTAATGAGACTTGGGAAAGAGAACCTCCCTTGCTCATTAGTGAACTGGATACCTGGATTCAGCAAATTCTACCTCAAAAGAAACAAGATCCTGGCAAGTTTTTGATACCTTGTACCATAGGCACCATGACCTTTGCAAAAGCTCTGTGTGATCTGGGGTCAGGGATAAATCTTATGCCACTCTCTGTAATGGAGAAGCTGGGGATCATTGAGGTACAACCTGCCTTGTTCTCATTACAATTGGCAGACAAGTCATTAAGGCAAGCTTATGGAATAGTGGAGGACGTGTTGGTAAAGGTTGAAGGCCTTTACATCCCTGCTGATTTCATAATCTTAGACACTAGGAAGGAAGATGATGAATGCATCATCCTTGGAAGACCTTTCCTAGCAACAGCAGGAGTTGTGATAGATGTCAACAGAGGTGAACTAGTCCTTCAATTGAGTGGGGACTACCTTATGTTTAAGGCACAGGGCCATCCCTCTGTGTTAAAAGAGAGTAAGCATGAAGAGCTTCTCTCAGTTCAGAGTCAAGAAGAGCCCCCACAGTCAAACTCTAAGTTTGGTGTTGTGAGGCCACAACCAAACTCTAAGTTTGGTGTTAAGATCCCATATCCAAACTCTAAGTTTGGTGTTGGCACTATACAACATTGACCTGATCACCTTGTGGCTCCATGAGAGCCACTGTCAAGCTATTGACATTAAAGAAGCGCTTGTTGGGAGGCAACCCAATTTTATTTATCTAATTTTTATTTTTATTTTATTTTATTGTTATTTTGTGGTTTTATTAGGTACATGATCATGTGGAGTCACGAAAAAAATATAAAAATTAAAAACAGAATCAAAAACAGCAGAAGAAAAAATCACACCCTGGAGGAAGCACAGGCTGGCGTTCAACGCCAGTAAGATGCATCTGGCCGGCGTTCAACGCCAGAACAGAGCATCATTCTGGCGCTGAACGCCAGAAACAAGCAACATTCTGGCGCTGAACGCCAGGAATGTGCCTAGAGAAGAAAAGCTGGCGCTGAACGCCAGTAACAAGCATGAAACTGGCGTTCAACGCCAGAAACATGCTTTACATGGGCGTTGAAAGCCCAGAGCGTGCACCACTCGGCGTTCAACGCCAGAAACATGCTTTACATGGGCGTTGAATGCCCAGAACGTGCACCACTCGGTGTTTAAACGCCAGAATGGTGTGCAAAGGCATTTTACATGCCTATTCGGTGCAGGGATGGAATTCCTTGACACCTCAGGATCTGTGGACCCCACAGGATCACCCCAGGACCTGTGGACCCCACAGGATCCCCACCTAACATATTCCCACCTTACCTCCTAATCCTAGTTTTTCTCTTCCCCATATCACACTTCCCAAAACACTTCACCAATAACCTCAAGCTCTCTTCCCAATCACCCCCTTCACCACTCACATCCATCCACTCTTCCCCATAAACCCCACCTACCTTCAAAATTCAAAAACATTTTCCCACCCAATCCCACCCTAAATAGCCGAACCTACCCTCTCCCCTCTCCCTATATATACCCTTCCATTCCACTTCATTTTCACACAACACTACCCCCTCTACTATACCTTGGCCGAATCCATCTCCCCTCACTCTTTTCCATTTTCTTCTTCTTCTTCTTCTTCTTCTTTTCTTTCTTCTCTTGCTCGAGGGCGAGCAATATTTTAAGTTTGGTGTGGTAAAAGCACAAGCTTTTTGTTTTTCCATTACCATCAATGGCACCTAAGGCCAGAGAATCCTCTAGAAAAGGAAAAGGGAAGACAAAAGCTTCCACCTCCGAGCCATGGGAGATGGAAAGATTCATCTCCAAGAGCCATCAAGACCACTTCTATGATGTTGTGGCAAAGAAGAAGGTGATCCCTGAGGTCCCTTTCAAGCTCAAGAAAAATGAGTATCCGGAGATCCGACATGAAATCCGAAGAAGAGGTTGGGAAGTCCTAACCAACCCCATGCAACAAGTCGGAATCTTAATGGTTCAAGAGTTCTATGCCAATGCATGGATCACTAGGAACCATGATCAAAGTATGAACCCGAGTCCAAAGAATTATCTCACAATGGTTCGGGGGAAATACTTAGATTTTAGTCCGGAGAATGTGAGGTTGGCATTCCACTTGCCCATGATGCAAGGAGATGAACGCCCCTACACTAGAAGGGTCAACTTTAATCAAAGGTTGGACCAAGTCCTTACGGACATATGTGTGGAAGGAGCTCAATGGAAGAGAGACTCCAAAGGCAAGCCAGTCTAACTAAGAAGACTGGACCTCAAGCCTGTGGCTAGAGGATGGTTGGAGTTCATTCAACGCTCCATCATTCCCACTAGCAACCGATCTGAAGTTACTGTGGATCGGGCCATCATGATTCATAGCATCATGATTGGAGAGGAAGTAGAAGTTCATGAAGTCATATCCAAAGAAATCTACAAAATAGCCGACAAGCCCTCCACCATGGCACGGCTAGCTTTCCCTCACCTTATTTGCCATCTATGTTACTCAGCTGGAGTTATCATAGACGGAGACATCTCCATTGAAGAGGATAAGCCCATCACCAAGAAGAGGATGGAGCAAGCAAGAGAGACCCTTCACGGTTCTCAAGAGATGCATGAGGAAGCTCATCATCAAGAAATCCCTGAGATGCCTCAAGGGATGCACTTTCCTCCCAACAACTATTGGGAACAACTCAACACTTCCTTAGAAGATTTGAGCCACAATGTTGAACAATTAAGGGTGGAACATCATGAGCACTCCATCATTCTCCAAGAAATAAGAGAAGATCAAAGAGCAATGAGGGAGGAGCAACAAAGGCAAGGAAAGGACATAGAAGAGCTTAAGGACATTGTTGGTCCTTCAAGAAGAAGACGCCACCAAAGCTGGATTCATTCCTTGTTCTTATTTCTTTCTGCTTTTCGGTTTTTTTATGTTGAGTTTATCTATGTTTTGTGTCTCTACTTCATGATCATTAGTATGTAGTAACCATGCCTTAAAGCTATGAATAAAATCCATTAATCCTTCACCTCTCTTAAATGAAATATGCTTTAATTCAAAAGAACAAGAAGTACATGAATTTTGAATTTATCCTTGAATTTAGTTTAATTATATTGATGTGGTCACATTAATTTTGTTTTCTGAATGAATGCTTGAACAGTGCATATGTCTTTTGATCTTGTTGGTTATGAATGTTAAAACTGTTGGCTCTTGAAAGAATGATGAACAAAGAGAAATGTTATTGATGATCTGAAAAATCATGAAATTGATTCTTGAAGCAAGAAAAAGCAGTGAAAAAGAAGAAGCTTGCGAAAAAAAATGGCGAAAAAAATAGAAAGAAAAAGAAAAAGCAAGCAGAAAAAGCCAATAGCCCTTAAAACCAAAAGGCAAGGGTAAAAAGGATCCAAGGCTTTGAGCATCAATGGATAGGAGGGCCCAAAGAAATAAAATCCAGGCCTAAGCGGCTAAATCAAGCTGTCCCTAACCATGTGCTTGTGTCATGAAGGTCCAAGTGAAAAGCTTGAGACTGAGTGGTTAAAGTCATGATCCAAAGCAAAAAGAGTGTGCTTAAGAGCTCTGGACACCTCCAACTGGGGACTCTAGCAAAGCTGAGTCACAATCTAAAAAGGTTCACCCAGTTATGTGTCTGTGGCATTTATGTATCCAGTGGTAATACTGGAAAACAAAGTGCTTAGGGCCACGGCCAAGACTCATAAGTAGCTGTGTTCAAGAATCAACATGCTTAACTAGGAAAGTCAATAACACTATCCAAAATTCTAAGTTCCTAGAGAAGCCAATCATTCTAAACTTCAAAGGAAAAAGTGAGATGCCAAAACTGTTCAGAAGCAAAAAGCTACAAGTCCCGCTCATCTAATTATAATTAATATTCATTGATATTCTGGAATTCATAGTATATTCTCTTCTTTTTATCCTAATTGATTTTCAGTTCCTTGGGGACAAGCAACAATTTAAGTTTGGTGTTGTGATGAGCGGATAATTTATACGCTTTTTGGCATTGTTTTTAGGTAGTTTTTAGTAAGTTCAAGCTACTTTTAGGGATGTTTTCATTAGTTTTTATGCTAAATTCATATTTCTAGACTTTACTATGAGTTTGTGTGTTTTTCTGTGATTTCAGGTAATTTCTGGCTGAAATTGAGGGACTTGAGCAAAACTCTGAAAGAAGGCTGACAAAAGGACTGCTGATGCTGTTGGAATCTAACCTCCTTGCACTCGAAATGGATTTTCTCGAGCTACAGAACTTCAAATTGCGCGCTCTCAACGGCGTTGGAAAGTAGACATCCAGAGCTTTCCAGCAATATATAATAGTCCATACTTTATTCGGAAATTGACGACGTAACTTGGCGTTGAACACCAAGTACATGCTGCTGTCTGGAGTTAAACGCCAGAAACACGTCATGATCCGGAGTAGAACGCCCAAAACACGTCATAACTTGGAGTTCAACTCCAATAAAAGTCTCAGCTCGTGGATAGATCAAGCTCAGCCCAAACATACACCAAGTGGGCCCCGGAAGTGGATTTATGCATCAATTACTTACTCATGTAAACCCTAGGAGCTAGTTTATTATAAATAGAACTTTTTACTATCATAATCTCATCCTGGATTGTAATTTGAATCCCGTGATCACGTTTTGGGGGCTGGCCATTCGGCCATGCCTGAACCTTTCACTTATGTATTTTCAACGGTGGAGTTTCTGCACACCATAGATTAAGGGTGTGGAGCTCTGCTGTACCTCAAGTTTCAATACAATTACTATTACTTTCTATTCAATTCTCTTTTATTCTTATTCCAAGATATACATTGCACAACACTTTGATGAATGTGATGATCCGTGACACTCATCATCATTCTCACTTACGAACGCGCGTGATTGACAACCACTTCCGTTCTACCTTAGGCCGGGCGCATATCTCTTAGATTCCCCAACAGAATCTTCGTGGTATAAGCTAGATAGATGGCGGCATTCATGAGGATCCAGAAAGTCTAACCTTGTCTGTGGTATTCCGAGTAGGATCCTGGGAATCCGGAAAGTCTAACCTTGTCTGTGGTATTCCGAGTAGGATTCCGGTATTGAATGACTGTGACAAGCTTCAAACTCCTGAAGGCTGGGCGTGATGACAAATGCCAAAGAATCAATGGATTCTATTCCAACCTGATTTAGGACCGACAGATGATTAGCTGTGCTGTGACAGAGCATTTGGACCATTTTCACTGAGAGGATGGGATGTAGCCATCAACAAGGGTGATGCCTCCAGACGATTAGCCGTGCAGTGACAGCGCATAGGACCATTTTCCCGAGAGGATTAAAAGTAGCCATTGATGATGGTGATGCCCTACATACAGCTTGCCATGGAAAGGAGTAAGAAGGATTGGATGAAAGCAATAAGAAAGTAGAGATTCGAAAGGATTCCAGCATCTCCACACGCCTATCTGAAATTTCTACTATTGATTTACATAAGTATTTCTATCCCTTTTTATTTTCTATTTATTATTAATTATTCAAAAATCCATAAACCAATTTAATCTGCCTAACTGAGATTTACAAGGTGACCATAGCTTGCTTCATACCAACAATCTCTGTGGGATCGACCCTTACTCACGTAAGGTATTACTTGGATGACCCAGTACACGTGCTGGTTAAGTTGAACGGAGTTGCGTCCACACATAGTTGAAAAAGCAATGAATTTTACAAAATACAATAACAAAGGAATCACAATTTTGTCCACCAAGTTTTTGGCGCCGTTGCCGGGGATAGTTCGAGTTTGGACAACTAACGGTTCATCTTATTGCTCAGATTAGGTAATTTTCTTTTCAAAAATTATTTTTCAAAAGTTTTCTTTTATTTTTCGTTTTTCCAAACTATATTTTCGAAAAAAAATAATAAAAATCCAGAAAAAATTAGAAAATCATAAAAACCAAAAATATTTTGTGTTTCTTATTTGAGTCTTGAGTCAATTTTTAAGTTTGGTGTCAAGTGCATGCTTTAAAAATTTTTCTTGCATTTTTCGAAAATCCCATGCATTCATAGTGTTCTTCATGATCTTCAAGTTGTTCTTGATAAGTCCTCTTGTTTGATCTTGATGTTTTCTTGTTTTGTGTTGTTTGTTGTTTTTCATATGCATTTTTTCTTTGTTAGAGTCCATGCATTAAAGATTTTTAAGTTTGGTGTCTTGCATGTTTTCTTTGCATCAAAAAATTTTTCAAAATTATGTTCTTGATATTCATCATGATCTTCAAAGTGTTCTTGGTGTTCATCTTGACATTCATAGCATTCTTGCATGCATTCATTGTTTTGATCTAAAAATTTCATGCATTGAGTATTTTTGTTGTTTTTCTCTCTCATAATTAAAAATTCAAAAATCAAAAAAATATCTTTCCCTTATTTCCCTCCAAATTTTTGAAATTTTGGGTTGACTTGGTCAAAAATTTTTAAAATTAGTTGTTTCTTACAAGTCAAGTCAAAATTTCAATTTTAAAAATCTTATCTTTTCAAAATCTTTTTCAAAAATCGTATCTTTTCCAATTTTTCCTCTTTTTTAAAAATTTCAAAATCTTTTTCAAAATGTTTTCAAAATCTTTTTCTTATCTTTATATCATATTTTCGAAAATTCACTAATAATTAATGTGATTGATTCAAAAATTTGAAGTTTGTTACTTTCTTGTTAAGAAAGGTTCAATCTTTAAGTTCTAGAATCTTATCTTGTAGTTTCTTGTTAGTGAAGTAAGTAATTTCAAATTTTTAAATTAAATCTTTTTATCTTTTATATCTTATCTTTTTCAAAATTTTATCTTTTTCAAAATTTGATTTTAAAATATCTTATCTAACTTCTTATCTTCTTATCTTTTTAAAATTTGATTTTAAAATCTTTTTCAACTAACTACTTAACTTTGTGTTTGTTTCTTATCTTTTTCAAAACCACGTAACTACTTTTCCCTCTCTAATTTTCGAAAATATCTCACCTCTTTTCAAAAAAAATTCTTTTTGTTCTAAATTTTAATTTTAATTATATTTTATCTCTAATTTTTGAAAATACTAACCCCTTTTTCAAAATTATTTTTGAAATTTCCCTTCTCTTTTCTTTTTCTATTTAATTATTTATTTACTAATACTTCTCTTCACCTCTCTTCATCTAAAAATCCGAACCCAATATATCCCTTGTGTTTGGATTCTTCACTTTTATTTCTTCTACCCCCTTCTTTTTCTACTAACATAAAGGAATATCTATACTGTGACATAGAGGATTCCTCTTCTTTTCTTGTTTTCTTCTTTTTCATATGAGCAGGAACAAGGAAAAAGGCACTCTTGTTGAAATTGATCCAGAACCTGAAAGGACTTTGAAGAGGAAACTAAGAGAAGCTAAATTACAACAATCCAAAAGTAACCTTTCAGAAAATTTCGAACAAGAGAAGGAGATGGCAGCCGAACCCAATAATAATAATGCAAGGAGAATGCTTGGTGACTTCACAAAGCCAACGTCCAAGTTTGATGGAAGAAGCATCTCCATTCCTGCTATTGGAGCCAATAACTTTGAGATGAAACCTCAGCTAGTTGCCTTAATGAAACAAAAAACTGCAAGTTTTATGGACTTCCATCTGAAGATCCTTATCAATTTTTAACTGAGTTCTTGCAGATCTGTGAGACTGTAAAGACGAATGGAGTTGATCCTGAAGTCTACAGACTCATGATTTTTTCTTTTTCTGTAAGAGACAGAGCTAGAATATGGTTGGATTCACAACTTAAGGATAGCCTGGACTCCTGGGATAAGCTGGTCACTGCCTTCTTGGATAAATTCTTTCCTCCTCAAAAGCTAAGCAAGCTGAGAGTGGATGTTCAAACCTTCAAACAAAAAGATGGTGAATCCCTCTATGAAGCTTGGGAAAGATACAAGCAGCTGACCAAAAGGTGTCCATCTGACATGTTTTCAGAATGGACCATATTAGATATATTCTATTATGGTCTATCTGAATTTTCGAAAATGTCATTGGACCATTCTGCAGGTGGATCTATTCACCTAAAGAAAACGCCTGAAGAGGCTCAAGAACTCATTGACATGGTTGCAAACAACCAATTCATGTACACTTCTGAGATGAATTCCGTGAATAATGGGATACCTCAAAAGAAAGGAGTTCTTGAAATTGATGCTCTGAATGCCATATTGGCTCAGAACAAAGTGTTGACTCAATAGGTCAACATGATCTCTCAAAGTCTGAATGGATGGCAACATGCATCCAACAGTACTAAAGAGGCAGCTTCTGAAGAAGCTTATGATCCTGAGAACCCTGCCATGGCGAGGTTAATTACATGGGTGAACCTTATGGAAACACCTATAACTCATCATGGAGAAATCATCCAAATTTCTCATGGAAGGATCAACAAAAGCCTCAACAAGGCTTTAACAATGGTGGACGCAATAGGCTGAGCAATAGCAAGCCTTTCCCATCATCTTCTCAGCAACAGACAGAGAATTCTGAACAAAACACTTTTAATTTAGCCAATCTAGTCTCTGATCTGTCAAAGGCCACTTTCAGTTTCATGAGTGAAACAAGATCCTCCATTAGAAATCTGGAGGCACAAGTGGGCTAGCTGGGTAAGAAAGTCATTGAAACTCCTCCCAGTATTCTCCCAAGCAATACAGAAGAGAATCCAAAAGGAGAGTGCAAGGCCATTGATATAGTCAATATGGCCAAATGCACAAGGGAGGAGGAGGACGAAAATCCTAGTGAGGAAGACCTCCTGGGACGTCCTTCAAGCAAGAAGGAGTTTCCTATTAAGGATCCAAAAGAATCTGAGGCTCATATAGAGACCATAGAGATTCCATTAAATCTCCTTCTGCCATTCATGAGCTCTGAAGACTATTCTTCCTCTGAAGAGGATGAAGATGTGACTGGAGAGCAAGTTTCTCAATATTTAGGAGCTATCATGAAGCTGAATGCCAAGTTGTTTGGTAATGAGACTTGGGAAAGAGAACCTCCCTTGCTCATTAGTGAACTGGATACCTGGATTCAGCAAATTCTACCTCAAAAGAAACAAGATCCTGGCAAGTTTTTGATACCTTGTACCATAGGCACCATGACCTTTGCAAAAGTTCTGTGTGATTTGGGGTCAGGGATAAATCTTATGCCACTCTCTGTAATGGAGAAGCTGGGGATCATCGAGGTACAACCTGCCTTGTTTTCATTATAATTGGCAGACAAGTCATTAAGACAAGCTTATGGAATAGTGGAGGACGTGTTGGTAAAGGTTGAAGGCCTTTACATCCCTGCTGATTTCATAATCTTAGACACTAGGAAGGAAGATGATGAATGCATCATCCTTGGAAGACCTTTCCTAGCTACAGCAGGAGCTGTGATAGATGTCAATAGAGGTGAACTAGTCCTTCAATTGAATGGGGACTACCTTATGTTTAAGGCACAGGGCCATCCCTCTGTGACAAAAGAGAGTAAGCATGAAGAGCTTCTCTCAGTTCAGAGTCAAGAAGAGCCCCCACAGTCAAACTCTAAGTTTGGTGTTGGGAGGCCACAACCAAACTCTAAGTTTGGTGTTAAGACCCCATATCCAAACTCTACGTTTGGTGTTGGGACTATACAACATTGACCTGATCACCTTGTTGCTCCATGAGAGCCACTGTCAAGCTATTGACATTAAAGAAGCGTTTGTTGGGAGGCAACCCAATTTATTTATCTAATTTTATTTTATTCTTTTTTATTGTTATTTTGTGTTTTATTAGGTACATGATCATGTGGAGTCACGAAAAAAATATAAAAATTAAAAATAGAATCAAAAACAGCAGAAGAAAAAAATCACACCCTGGAGGAAGCACAGGCTGGCGTTCAACGCCAGTAAGATGCATCTGGCTGGCGTTCAACGCCAGAAACAAGCAATATTCTGGTGCTGAACACCAGGAATGTGCCTAGAGAAGAAAAGCTGGCACTGAACGCCAGTAACAAGCATGAAACTGGCGTTCAACGCCAGAAACATGCTTTACATGGGCGTTGAACGCCCAGAACGTGCACCACTCGGCGTTTAAAAGCCAGAATGGTATGCAAAGGCATTTTACATGCCTATTTGGTGCAGGGATGGAATTCCCTGACACCTCAGGATCTGTGGACCCCACAGGATCCCCACCTACTATATTCCCACCTTACCTCCTAATCCTATTTTTGTGATTTGTATTCCCCATGTCACACTTCCCAACACTCTTCACCAATCACCTCAATTCCTCTTCCCAATCACCCCCTTCACCACTCACATCCATCCACTCTTCCCCATAAACCCTACCTACCTTCGAAAATTCAAAAACATTTTCCCACCCATTCCCACCCTAAATGGCCGAACATTCACTCCCTCCTCTCCCTATATATACCCTTCCATTCCACTTCATTTTCACACAACACAACCCCCTCTTCTTCCCCTTCGCCGAACCTACCTCTCTCCCACTCTACCATCTTTTCTTCTTCTTCTTCTTCTCTTCTTTCTTCTATTGCTCGAGGGCAAGCAATATTTTAAGTTTGGTATGGTAAAAGCATAAGCTTTTTTGTTTTTCCATTACCATCAATGGCACCTAAGGCCGGAGTATCCTCTAGAAAAGGAAAAGGGAAGACAAAAGCTTCCACCTCCGAGTCATGGGAGATGGAAAGATTCATCTCCAAAAGCCATCAAGACCACTTCTATGATGTTGTGGCAAAGAAGAAGGTGATCCCTGAGGTCCCTTTCAAGCTCAAGAAAAATGAGTATCCGGAGATCCGACATGAAATCCGAAGAAGAGGTTGGGAAGTCCTAACCAACCCCATACAATAAGTCGGAATCTTAATGGTTCAAGAGTTCTATGCCAATGCATGGATCACTAGGAACCATGATCAAAGTATGAACCCGAGTCTAAAGAATTATCTCACAATGGTTCGGGGGAAATACTTAGATTTTAGTCCGGAGAATGTGAGGTTGGCGTTTCACTTGCCCATGATGCAAGGAGATGAACGCCCCTACACTAGAAGGGTCAACTTTAATCAAAGGATGGACCAAGTCCTTACGGACATACGTGTGGAAGGAGCTCAATGGAAGAGAGACTCCAAAGGCAAGCCAGTCCAACTAAGAAGACTGGACCTCAAGCCTGTGGCTAGAGCATGGTTGGAGTTCATTCAACGCTCCATCATTCCCATTAGCAACCGATCTGAAGTTACTGTGGATCGGGCCATCATGATTCATAGCATCATGATTGGAGAGGAAGTAGAAGTTCATGAAGTCATCTCCAATGAATTCTACAAAATAGCCGAAAAACCCTCCACCATGGCAAGGCTAGCTTTCCCTCACCTTATTTGCCATCTATGTTACTCAGCTGGAGTTATCATAGAAGGAGACATCTCCATTGAAGAGGATAAGCCCATCACCAAGAAGAGGATGGAGCAAGCAAGAGAGACCCTTCACGGTTCTCAAGAGATGCATGAGGAAGCTCATCATCAAGAAATCCCTGAGATGCCTCAAGGGATGCACTTTCCTCCCAACAACTATTGGGAACAACTCAACACTTCCTTAGAAGATTTGAGCCACAATGTTGAACAATTAAGGGTGGAACATCATGAGCACTCCATCATTCTCCAAGAAATAAGAGAAGATCAAAGAGCAATGAGGGAGGAGCAACAAAGGCAAGGAAGGTACATAGAAGAGCTTAAGGACATTGTTGGTCCTTCAAGAAGAAAACGCCACTAAAGGTGGATTCATTCCTTGTTCTTATTTCTTTCTGCTTTTCGGTTTTTTTATGTTGAGTTTATCTATGTTTTGTGTCTCTACTTCATGATCATTAGTATGTAGTAACCATGCCTTAAAGCTATGAATAAAATCCATTAATCCTTCACCTCTCTTAAATGAAATATGCTTTAATTCAAAAGAACAAGAAGTACATGAATTTCAAATTTATCCTTGAATTTAGTTTAATTATATTGATGTGGTGACAATACCTATTGTTTTCTGAATGAATGCTTGAACAGTGCATATGTCTTTTCATCTTGTTGGTTATGAATGTTAAAACTGTTGGCTCTTGAAAGAATGATGAACAAAGAGAAATGTTATTGATGATCTGAAAAATCATGAAATTGATTCTTGAAGCAGAAAAAGCAGTGAAAAAGAAGAAACTTGCGAAAAAAAATGGCAAAAAAAAAATAGAAAGAAAAAGAAAAAGCAAGCAGAAAAAGCCAATAGCCCTTAAAACCAAAAGGCAAGGGTAAAAAGGATCCAAGGCTTTGAGCATCAATGGATAGGAGGGCCCAAGGAAATAAAATCCAGGCCTAAGCGGCTAAATCAAGCTGTCCCTAACCATATGCTTGTGTCATGCAGGTCCAAGTGAAAAGCTTGAGACTGAGTGGTTAAAGTTGTGATCCAAAGCAAAAGAGTGTGCTTAAGAGCTCTAGACACCACTAACTGGGGACTCTAGCAAAGCTGAGTCACAATCTGAAAAGGTTCACCCAGTCATGTGTCTGTGGCATTTATGTATCCGGTGGTAATACTGGAAAACAAAATGCTTAGGGCCACGGCCAAGACTCATAAGTAGCTGTGTTCAAGAATCAACATGCTTAACTAGGAAAGTCAATAACACTATCCGAAATTCTAAGTTCATAGAGAAGCCAATCATTCTAAACTTCAAAGGAAAAAGTGAGATGCCAAAACTGTTCAAGAAGCTACAAGTCCCGCTCATCTAATTAGAATTAATATTCATTGATATTTTGGAATTTATAGTATATTCTCTTCTTTTTATCCTATTTGATTTTCAGTTGCTTGGGGACAAGCAACAATTTAAGTTTGGTGTTGTGATGAGCGGATAATTTATACGCTTTTGGCATTGTTTTTAGGTAGTTTTTAGTAAGTTCAAGCTACTTTTAGGGATGTTTTCATTAGTTTTTATGTTAAATTCACATTTCTGGACTTTACTAAGAGTTTGTGTATTTTTCTGTAATTTCAGGTAATTTCTGGCTGAAATTGAGGGACTTGAGCAAAACTCTGAAAGAAGGCTGACAAAAGGACTGCTGATGCTGTTGGAATCTGACCTCCCTGCACTCAAAATGGATTTTCTGGAGCTACAGAACTTCAAATGGCAAACTTTTAACGGCGTTGGAAAGTAGACATCCAGAGCTTTCCAGCAATATATAATAGTCCATACTTTATTCGGAAATTGATGACGTAACTTGGTGTTGAACGCCCAGTACATGCTGCTGTCTGGAGTTAAACGCCAGAAACACGTCATGATCCGGAGTTGAACGCCCAAAACACGTCATAAATTGGAGTTCAACTCCAATAAAAGCCTCAGCTCGTGGATAGATCAAGCTCAGCCCAAACATACACCAAGTGGGCCCTGGAAGTGGATTTATGCATCAATTACTTACTCATGTAAACCCTAGGAGCTAGTTTATTATAAATAGAACTTTTTACTATCATAATCTCATCCTGGATTGTATTTTGAATCCTGTGATCACGTTTTGGGGGCTGGCCATTCGGCCATGCCTGAACCTTTCACTTATGTATTTTCAACGGTGGAGTTTCTGCACACTGATAAACGAAATTTAGCATGCCGAATTAGAATCCAAAGATGAATATGATCGTGAGTATAGTCTAATCGACACTTAAATTTCGTACCAAACAATCCTACAATCTATATCCGAGAGTACAAGTCTCCCGAGTCGTCCTCCCTTGGAATTGCCAAAGTGTGCATCTTATTGATTAGAAAGCTTTGTTGGGATTCTTTGAAGGTTTTAGCAAGGTAATATGAAACAAACAATCAATCATTAAAAGACTTGGCTTAGGGTTGGCATTAGAATTTCTATCCTTATAGTTTATTCAATGATGACGACAATTAGGCCTTGCCTCATTTATTTATCCCCTAGGTATAGAGGAAAGTCAAATGAAGATAACCAACTTGAGTCACAAGTCCTAGCTTCACCTCATAAGAATCTAGCTTTAGTGTACTCCAAGTCAATTAGCAATTCCTAATTTCAAATCAACAATTGACACAACTATTCAACCTCTTCTAATGGCCCAACCCTATGCCAAGTGAGATATTTCTACTCCATAACTAGTGTTGACATTTTATCAAACATGTGATGAGCAAGAAAGAAAGTCATAGTGAAATGATAAGAAAAGTAGAATTAAAAGTATTGCAACACAAGGAACTAACAACAAGGATCAAAGATCAACAATGAAAATAAAATTCTCAAGGTATTGATGAAATCCAAAATTACAAAGTTGAATTCTAGATCTATGAGAATTGTGTAATTACAATTACTACTTGAAATTGGAGAAGAAGATCTATGACATGAACAAAGTGAAGTGAGAATTGTAATGGATCTCACCAAAAGTGATTGAAAATTCAGAAATTGGATGAAGATGAACCCTAATGGAAGCTTGGAGTCTCTCTCTCCTTCCCCCAAAAGTGTGACTAACTAACCTCTCAAAATATCTAAAATCTACAAAAATGAACTAAAAGTCCTTAACCCTTGCTCCTTTGGTCTTCTTAAGCTTTTCCCGCCAAGGCATTCCCCAAAAATGGGATTCTCAACTAACTCCACGCCTAAGTCACATGACTTCTTAAAAATCCACATTCGAACATCGGCGCGCACGCGCAAGGTACGCGCGCGCGCCACAGATGCATCTTGTAATGTACGCGGAGGCGTGACGTACGCGTGCGCGCCCAAGAAGATCATGGCTTAACCGCTGCGCAAGCCGACTCGTGGCTCGACTCTTGGCTTCGGCTTCTAGTTGGTCTATCCACGCGGATGCGCCAAGTGCGCGCACGCGCCCATGCTGAGATTTCCAAGGCTTAATTCTCTTGCTCCCTTCCTTTGCTCCCATACTCCTTCTCTCTTCCGGTCCATCCGTGCCCTATATTCTGGAACCACTTAACACACACGTCACGGCATCGAATGGCATCAAGAGAAGATTAGAAATGTATCTATTTTAGTGCAAAATAAGCATGTTTTCATTCATGGGGCAAAACTAGGAAAGGAATGCAAAATCTTGTATTTTCATATAGAAAGTGGGTGAAATCATTGATAAAACCCCTGAAATCAGCACAAGATAAACCCTCAAAATGGGGTTTGTCAACCTCCCCACACTTAGATTCTAGCATGTCCTCATGCTTAGAGAAATGCAAAGAAACACAGAAGACCGAGGGATCACAAAAGTATAACTCATGAAGTGCAACCTACTTATATGAATGCAACTATGACTAGTGCTATTTCCTACTTGGTTAGGAACAAATCAACCTTCCCATGACATATGCGAGCATATGGGGCACAATGGTGGTCAAGGTATGGGGCTTGCCAATTTTTTTAAGCATCAAACGCGGTATATGCAACCTTGCATGAGGAATGCTCGTGAGAGCCGGGAGTCAAGGAATTGAGCATCGAACCCTCACCGGAAGTGTTTACACTCTAACCGCTCGGTGTTTGGGGTTGACTCACTCAATTCCCCCCTAATCATGCTTTCCAAGATTTGTTTTTCATCCAACAATCAACAATTATTCAATGTATGCATACATTTATCATGAGGTCTTTTCTTCGGTTGTAATGAGGTTAGGGTCACGGTAGGATGCATATTTGGTTAAGTGAGCTTGAGATTTGAATCTTTGATAAGCTTAGACTTCCCACCTAACCTATGACATCTCATACAATTAAGTTCTAACCTAACTGTCCATTTTTTCCACATACTCATGTATTTCCTTTTTCATTTCACAACACTTATGCATTGACTTTATTGAGCTTCACTTTGCTTTGGGGCATTTTGTCCCCCTTTTATTTCTTTCTTTTTCTTCTTTTTCTTTCTTTTTTCTATTTTTTTTCTTTTCCTTTTCCATATTATTTTTCTTTTCTTTCTCTTTTTTTTCTTTTTTTTGCTTTTCTCATTTTTTTTTATATATACAAGAATCTCAATGCATAAGGTTTTACATTTGATCAATACGTGAGTATGTACCCAATTCCCAATCATTTTATTCACCCAATGTCCCAAGGTTCCCACACTTGAATGATACTCACACACTCTAGCCTAAGCTAATCAAAGATCCAAATAAGGACATTTATTGTTTTTCGCTTTAAGGCTTGTAATGTGCTAAAATTAAGAACAAGTGGGTTAATCGTAGGCTCAAATTGGTTAACAAAGGAAGATAAAAGGTAAGGCTATTTGGGTAAGTGAGTTAAATGAAATGATGGACTCAATCATATAAATGCATGAGTACACGAAATAATGGACATAAGGAATCAAACAAATCAAAGATTGCATTCATAGAAGGGGAATAATGCACACAAGAAGGAAAATAAGTGGTTGTAGGATGTAACCACGCAATTAGGCTCAAAACTCACTAGCTTGTGTTCTTAACTCAAAATCCATGTTCCAAAATATAATTCTTCATGCAAATTTGGCATCAAAGTATTTTAAAATTGGCAATGCCACGGTTGCCCCAAAGTCTTGGTTTACTAAGAAAGAGTTTCATTGTTCTAACCAAGTAAACTTATCATGCGAATGGTGTCAACTAAAACCTAATCATCCAACCTATCCTAATTATAATGGGATTCAAGAAACAAGAGTTTATTCGGGTGTTACCTACGGAGATCGGTTGGCCGACCTCCCCACACTTAAAACTTAGCACGGTCCTCCGTGCTATAGGTTAGGCACAATGGGTGGTCGAGTCCCGAGTGTCCTTCATCTCCAATATCATCGGTATCCCCGCCTGAAGTTGCGGTGGATGTGGAGATATCTGGCTCCTCCATGGATGGTGTGACTATGCTTAGAAGTCTCTTCACATGAGCATATCGGCGTTGGTTACGCCTCTCATAACGGTACAATTTCCTGTGAAGGTCTTCAAGGCGTTGGGTGGCTGATTTTTGTGGTGTAGATGATGTGGTAGTGTTGCGAGATGGTGTGGGTAGGCCAATGTCCTTGGTGAATTCCGGAGGCTTGAGGCATCTCTTGGTCGGAATAACATCACCTTCGACCGGAATTGAGGTTCTCCTTTCTTTAGCCTCTCGGTTGACGCCGGCCTTTGCAATTAGTTCGGTCACCATAGCGGGGAATGGTAGATTTCCCTTGGCATGAATGCGCCCCATGGATTGGCAAATGGCATGCGAGATGTCGACCGGTTTCTCGGTTAAGATGCACCATATCAATAAGGCAAGTTCGGCGGTGATGGATGACCCATGGGTGCTTGGAAGCACGTAGTGAGCTAGAATTTGGGCCCATGCCGTGGCTTCTTGAGTGAGGTGACGGACATCTAAACCTTTTGGTCTTTGCTTTATGGTTCCCCGAATCCAATATGCGTCGGGTAAAGCAATGACGCGGAGAACCGCGCCCCAATCGAATGCACGGTCATCGCATGTAGCTAAGACCTCTTGGTAGGCGTCATAACCATCCGACGATTGCCTAATCCCAAGGACTTCCCGGATGGTTTCCACTGTGACTGACACTTGCTTTTGGCGCACAAATATTGATGTGAGAAGGGGTGAGTGGTAGTTGGAGTAGAATTCCACCACCCATGAGAGATTGGCCTCCTTTGGTTGCCTCAAGAGGAACCTCCATTGCCTCTGGTCAATGTGTGGCATCACAATCGGATTGAGGTGAGCCGGGAGGACTAGAAGGGGCTCCGGGTGATAATTGCTTTCAATCATTCTTGAGTAAACAAGTTCGCAGTAGCGGTTGGGGAACTTGTTTGAATCCTTTGGAGGGTTGTCCTTCTCTAGAACATCAACGGGGCCCTTAGTCTTCTTTAAGAGTGGCTTAGCCGTTAGGTCTTGGTGCGCTTTATTGGAAGCTGGCTTCTTGGGGGCTTTTCCTTTGTTCCTTTTGATGACCATCCTATGAAAGCAAAGAAAGGGAAAACATCAAACCCAAAGAAGTGGAAGTAAATGCGATTATGCAATGCAAAGTTATGCCATAGAATATGGGTATCATGGTTACATGACAGCTGCAACATGTAACTAAGATAACATGTGAAGAGCAAGGCAAATCATTTTCATGTGGTGCAAGGGTAGTTTAAGCATGCAAGTAAGAAGAATGAGAAGTATATACCCCTAAGGACCACAAATGAAAAGCAAGTTAAGAAAATGTGAGTGAATGGATTGGGGAAAGTGGGGATGCGCGCAAAAGTGATAAGTTTAGAGGCAATTAGTCAAAGTGGGCTCAAAACTCAAGTATGCCTTTCGTCGAACACTTGGCGTGCATCCTTTTGTAGTGTGTGATTAGAAGATGGTGAGAGCAATGTAACAGTCCACAATCCAATATGAATGATTACAGTGCACAGTGATTGTAAGAAAAGTAAGCAACACAACTCATCTACTAATGCAAGTGAAGTTGAGACCCAAATGCCCATGAAGGGTTAAATTGAAAGGGAGAGAGAAAAAAAAACAACATCCTAAAGAAGTAACTAAAATAAAAGAAGAAAAGGAAAGAAGCTACCTAGAAGAAGGTGAAATTAAATGAAGAAGAATCAAAAGAGATGGTTGGAGTAGGAAGGTAGCTTAGTATAGTACCTTGTGAGATGGGGAAGGATATGGAAGAAGAGGTTGCAGAGTAGGTTGATGGAGAGTGGAGAGTTAATGTGGGGCCGCCGGAGTTAGGTGGTAGAAGGTGGTTGAGAGGAAGGAATGGTGGAATGAGAATGAAGGGGTAAGTGTGCCCCTTCTTAAGTTGGATGGGTAGTAGAAGGGATGAGAAGAGGAAGGAAATGTGAAATGAGAGTGAAGGGGTGAGTGTGCCCCTTCTTAAGTTGGCGCCGATCACAGCGCGTGCGCGCACGGTGCGCGCTCGCACAGGAAAGCGAGGTGGAATGGGGGCGCGCGCGCGCACGTTGCGCACCCGCGCCCATGCGCTAGGGCTGGCAGCACAGGAGTGGCATAGAGGTGGCATAACTCTCTGGACGCAGTACCAGAGGTTGGCTTCAGGGTTGTTGGCGCGCGCGCGCACAGTGCGCGTATGCGTCAACGTGGTTATGCCCCAGGCATGAGAAAGGCCTGGGGTGGGCCCAACTCTCTGTGGAGTGGCCAGAGGGAAGTGCAGAATCCATGGGCGCTTGCGCGGCTAAGGCGCGCGCGCGCATTTCGTGTTCGCAGTGTATGGACGCGTGCGCGCCAGGTGCGCGCACGCGGCAGGAGTGCTGGGCCGGTGGCTTAGTACGGGCCAAAGAATGGCTTAACTATCTGAAATATGTACCAGGAGTGCGACAAGGCAATCGACGCGGACGCGCATGGTGCGCTAGCGCGTCCATCTGTAGAATTCTCTCAAGTGCGCGTACGCGTCATGTACGCGGGCGCGCGAGTTTCCTGTGCATCAGGCATGGTCTTGGCATGGTGTGGGCGCAACTCTCGGGTAAATGTATGGAGGGGTATTTTTCGCAATCCACGCGTCCGCGCACGGTGCGCGTACGCGTGGATGATTGTCGAATGCCTCAAGGGCGCGTACGCGCCAGGTGCGCGCATGCGCAGAATGGTGCCTCTTCCAAATTTGCATGTTTTTGCACCACCTATAACATTTCAACCCCCCCCCCCCCATACAGCCACTTAAACACTATAGCATGGCATTTTACCTGATAAATTATCAATGAACTCAACAAATGAAGGAGAATTGAAATTGGAATCTAACTAACAAACATGAAGTCAAGTGGCTATATACAAAGGAAGATTTTACCATGGTGAGGTGTCTCCCACCTAGCACTTTTGTTTAACGTCCTTAAGTTGGACTTTCAGTAGCTCAAAGTTCTTGTTCAAGAGTTGCATCCCTCAAGAGGAACACTTCAAATTCCTTGGAGTTCTTTCTTTGCTCACCATGATACAATTTGAGACGGTGCCCGTTTACCTTGAAAATGTCCGGGCTTGATGGGTGGCGTAAGTGGTAGACCCCATAAGGTTCTACCTTCTCCACTTGGTAGGGTCCATCCCACCTTGATCTAAGTTTTTCGGGTAGTAATCTCAACCTTGAATTGTAGAGAAGGACTAGTTCACCGGGTTGGAATTCTCTTCTCCTAATGTTCTTGTCATGGATGGCTTTCAACTTTTCCTTGTAAAGTCTAGAGTTGTCATAAGCTTCTAATCTCAAACATTCCAATTCCGCCAATTGAAGCTTTCTCTCTACTCCGGCCCCACCCAAGCTCATATTACATTCCTTTACGACCCAATAAGCTTTGTGTTCAATCTCTACCGGTAAGTGACATGCTTTACCATATACAAGCCGAAAGGGGCTCATGCCAATAGGTGTTTTGTAAGCCGTTCGATAGGCCCACAGTGCATCAAAGAGTTTAGTGCTCTAATCCTTCCTATTTGGCTTCACAATCCTTTCTAACACATGCTTGATTTCCCGGTTAGAAACTTCCGCTTGGCCGTTTGTCTGAGGGTGGTAAGCCGTGGCGACTTTGTGTATGATGCCATATTTTTTCATGAGGCGGTCCATTTTTTTGTTGCAAAAGTGGGATCCTTGGTCACTTATGATTGCTCTTGGGGAACCAAAGCGACAAATGATATTGTTCCTCACAAAAGAATAAACAACATTAGCGTCATCCGTTCGGGTGGGGATTGCCTCCACCCATTTTGACACATAATCGACGGCTAACAAGATGTAGAGAAAGCCATTGGAATTTGGAAATGGTCCCATGAAGTCGATTCCCCATACGTTAAAGATTTCACAAAAAAGCATATTTTGTTGGGGAATTTCGTCCTTCTTGGAAATATCTCCAAACCGAATGCATTGGGGACAAGATTTGCAATAGAGAGAAGCATCTTTGAGAAGAGTTGGCCACCAAAATCCGCAATCAAGGACCTTTCTTGCCGTTCTTTGGGGGCCGTAGTGGCCACCTCCTTCGGAAGCATGGCAAGTGTCCAAGATTGCTTGGAATTCGGTTTGAGGTACGTACCGTCGCACTATTTGGTCCGCTCCACACCTCCACAAATAGGGATCATTCCAAATATAGTATTTGGATTCGCTTTTCAGCTTATCCTTTTTGTGTTTGTTGAGATTGGGAGGGAAAGTGCGTGAAAACAAATAGTTTGCTATTGGGGCATACCAAGGAACCACTTCCGAGATTGCTTGTAAGGTATCTAAAGGGAAAGAGTCATTGATAGGAGTGGTGTCGCCTTTTGTGTGTTCGAGGTGACTTAAATGGTCCGCCACTAGGTTTTGGGAACCACTCCTATCTTTGATCCCCAAGTCAAATTCTTGTAACAAAAGCACCCAACGAATTAATCTCGGTTTTGATTCCTTTTTGGCCAACAAGTACTTTAGTGCCGCGTGATCCGAGTACACTACAACCTTGGAACCAAGAAGATAGGCTCAGAACTTGTCCAAAGCAAAAACAATAGCTAGTAGTTCCTTTTCTGTAGTAGTGTAGTTGGATTGGGCTCCGTCTAATGTTTTGGAAGCATAAGCTATGACATAGGGAATCTTACCCTCGCGTTGTGCCAACGCGGCTCCTATTGCGTAATTCGAAGCATCACACATGATTTCAAATGGTTGAGTCCAATTTGGTCCTCGCATAATAGGGGGCTTGTGTCAATGCTACTTTAAGTTTGTCATATGCTTCCATACATTCTTTGCTTAGCTCAAATTCCGTGTCCTTTTGTAGTAGTCGAGAAAGAGGTAAGGCCACCTTGCTAAAGTCTTTGATGAATCTCCGGTAGAATCCTGCATGTCCAAGGAAAGAACGGACTTCCCTCTCGGAGGAGGGGTAAGGTAAACTAGATATGACATTTATTTTTGCCGAATCTACGGAGATGCCTTCTTTTGATACTATGTGTCCCAAAACAATGCCTTGTTTGACCATGAAATGACATTTTTCAAAATTTAAGACAAGGTTTGTTTCGGTGCATCTCTCTAAGACTTTTTCAAGGTTACCTAAGCAATGCTCAAATGAATCACCGTACACACTAAAGTCATCCATGAAAACTTCCATGGATTGCTCTAGAAAGTCCGCAAATAAGCTCATCATGCATCTTTGAAACGTTGCTGGTGCATTGCATAGGCCGAATGGCATACGCTTGTAAGCATATGTTCCAAAGGGGCAAGTAAATGTTATTTTTTCTTGGTCCTCTAGAGCAATGTGAATTTGGAAGTAACCGGAGTAATCATCAAGAAAACAATAATATGATTTACCGGCTAATCGATCGAGCATTTGATCAATGAATGGTAGTGGAAAGTGATCTTTTCTTGTGGCCGCATTCAATCTTCGGTAGTCTATGCATACTCTCCAAGAATTTTGCACTCTTGTTGCTATAAGTTCACCACTTTCATTTTTGATTGTTGTCACCCCGGACTTCTTTGGCACTACTTGGACCGGGCTTACCCACTCGCTATCCGAGATAGGATAGATGATGTCCGCTTCAAGTAGCTTAGTGACTTCTTTCTTCACTACCTCAAGAATGGTTGGATTAAGTCTCCTTTGAGGTTGTCGGACCGGTCTTGCTCCTTCTTCAAGGAATATGCGATGCTCGCATACTTGGGGGCTTATTCCCACTAGATCCGCCAAACTCCACCCAATTGCCCTTTTGTTCTTCCTCAATACATCTAGCAATTTTTCTTCTTGTTGAGGAGTTAACTCTTGTGCAATTATCACGGGGAGCTTTTGGGCTTCATCAAGGTATGAATACTTTAAGTGAGGTGGTAGTGGCTTCAATTCCATCTTCTTGTCATTCTTTGAAGTTTGAGTTTCCGGATGGTTTGTATGATGTGTGGTGTTTAGTTCGCTTGAACTTCCATTTGCTTCTTCAACCATGTACTTCTCATCTAATTTTGCAAAGTGCACTTCGGCAACCATGTTATCAATTGGGTCACATCGAAATAGAGAGTGATTCTCCGATGGATGCTTCATTGCTTCTTCTAGGCTAAAGCTTACAATTCTCCCATCTATTTCGAATGAGTAGTTCCCCGAGTAGGCATCAAGCTTAAATCTAGAAGTTCTCAAAAATGGTCTTCCAAGTAGGATAGATGATGCTCTCTCGGTCTCACTTGATGGCATTTCAAGGACATAGAAGTCAATCGGAAACACCAACCCTTTGATATTCACCAAGACGTCTTCCGCAACACCCGCTACGGTTATTATGCTTTTATCCGCTAGGACAAATCTTGCCGTCGACCTTTTTAGTGGTGGCAACTTCAATACCCGGTAGACGGAGAGCGGCATGATGCTAACACATGCTCTGAGGTTACACATACAATCTATAAATTGAACTCCATTAACGGTGCAAGTGACCATACAAGGGCCCGGATCATCACACTTCTCGGGCAATGTTCCCATTAAAGTGGAAATAGAACTCCCCAATGGGATGGTTTCCAATTCAAGAATTCTATCCTTGTTTATGCATAGATCTTTGAGGAATTTTGCATATCTAGGAACTTGATGTATAGCATCAAAGAGGGGGATGGTTACCTCAACTTTCTTGAACATTTCTACCATTTTTGGGTCGAGTTCTATGCGCTTTCTAGCTTTCTTTGCAAGTGTTGGAAACGGAAGTGGTTGGGCAATTTCTTCTTCCAAGGTTCTTTTGGCCTTGGTAGCCTCCCTTGTTGGTTGGGCTTCATCCTCAACTATGACTTGTGGTGTCTCCTCTTCCGCTATCTCTTCTATATCTATTCCCTCTTCCTCTTGGGTAGTTGTGATAGGATTTGAGTCCTTTGTTTCTGTTCCGAAGGTAGCCTGAAACTGTAGGTCGATCTCGGATGAGATCTTCTGTGCTGGTCGGAGCTGTTGTGTCTGACTTGTTGATGGTGGTCGGAGCCGCCGCGTCCGACTTGTTGGACTGGTTGCACTGCTGATCCTTCGTCACCGGAGGGTGGGGGGTACCTGCAAGAGACTCCGATGCTTAAGTTAGCATGGGTATTAAACAGGTTTTATGTAGAATCAGAGTATGAGTTATACCTGGGTGCTCCAGTGTATTTATAATGGTGAGATGTGGCCTCCTATGGATAAGATAAGTTTAGTTATCTTATCTTTATCTTTATCTTATCTTTAAGTGAGGTCATCATATCTTCAAGGGAACCGACTTTATCTTTCTGGGCTTTAGCTGCCTTTAGATTGGGCTGTGTTCCTTCGTTTTGGGCCTGCTTTGGGCTCCTTTGGCGAGTTGGCCGAGCTCTTTGAGAAGAGGTCGGGCATTTAGCCGAGCTCTTTGAGAAGAGGTCGGGCATTTAGCCGAGCTCTTTGAGAAGAGGTCGGGCATTTAGCCGAGCTCTTTAAGAAGAGGTCGGATAGTCTGACCTGAAGAGGTCGGTCGGCTTGTCGCTAAACATCCCGGGTCGGACAGGTTGACCCAGGGTATGAACAGTGCCCCTGCTTGAGTTCGATCTTTCCATGAGATCATGCTTTTCAGAGCTTCGATCTCTTTGGAAGTCGTGCTCGAGCATCTGTCTGGCTTGTTTCTTCATTGCTTTGCAATCTTTGTAGATTTTCTAGAGGTTTGGTACTTCACAGTCCGTCCTCTTTTGAGTAGTAGTGTGGGTTTTCTACCCTTGCCTTCTGGATCACGCCTTGCTTTTGTGTTGACAACCCTCTGCTTTGGTGAAGTTATCCTTGCGGCTTGATATCCGGACTCTTAGTGACTTGTCTGATGACTTTTTAGTGTTCTTTGTATAGAACCTTTTTAGTCTCGGGTGACGTACGTAGCCCTGTTTGAGATTGTGCCTTCTTTGAGTGGAGTTGTATCCCTTTTAGCTAAGCACTTTTGAGCCTTAAGGTTTTTTCTTAACCTTTTGGCTTGTTCTTTTTTGAGATTGTACTTGCGCCTCTTTTTAGCTGACGTCGACCTGTACGACTTTGCCCCTGCTTGAGTTCGATCTTTCCGTGAGATCGTGCTCTCTTTGGGGGAAGTCGTACTCAAGCATCCTGACTTTGGTCGATCTTGAGTAGTTTTATCTTGTGCGAGTTTGGCATTGCCTTTTTTAGTTTGTTGAGAGGTCTTTTCAGCCTTCTTCCGACTTGTTTGTCTTCACTGTTCGGGCTTTTTAGTCATAATCCAACAACTTTTTAGGTATAGTTCCTGATGGGAAACCTTTTATAGTCTGTTTGGATGACTTTTTAGCGCCGTTTTGATTTGTGCTTTTGCCTTTTAAGTAGTGTCTTTTTTCAAGACTTCGTACCTTTTAGCAAAGCATTCCTGGCATTCCTCTGGCCGTTGCGAGATGTCTTTGTCCCCTTTGTGGATCTTTGTAGAGTGTCGGTATTTTGTTGTCCGACCTCTTTTGATCACTGCCGGTTTTGTCCACTTTCTGCTTGGTTGAGGTGGTCCTTGGGGCTGACGACTTTTTTAGTGTTCTTTGGTAGAACCTTTTTAGTTGGTCTGAACAATTTTGATAGCCTTGTCATGGAGCCGTGGCTTTTTGGGCAAAGCTATGTCCCTTTTAGCGCACGCTTTTCGTTGGTCCAATTTCTCGTGTCGACGAGCTGTAGCTTTCGTTGGTCCGACTTCTTGTCGGTCCAAGCTGTGGTTTTCGTTGGTCCGACTTCTTCTTGTCGGTCCAAGCTGTAGCTTTTGTTGGTCCGACTTCTTGTCGGTCCAAGCTGTGGTTTTCGTTGGTCCGACTTCTTCTTGTCGGTCCAAGCTGTAGCTTTTGTTGGTCCGACTTTTTCTTGTTGTTCCAAGCTGTAGCTTTGGGCCGACTTCTTCATGTCGGTCGCTTCTAAGTTATTTCTAGTAATCCTCTTTATTGGACCTCTGTCAGGTCTCTTTCAGGGATTACTTTTTATAACCTTTTGTTTATGGGACGACTTCTTTACGTCAGTCCCTTCTCCAAGTTATTTTTGTAATCCTCTTTTTTGGACCTTTGTCAGATCTCTTTCAGGGATTACTTTTATAACTTGTCCGTTGTAGGAGACCGACTTCTTTATGTCGATCTTTTTTAAGTTATTTCGTAATCCTCTTTCTTGGACCTTTGCCAGGTCTCTTTCAGGGATTACTTTTATAACTTGTTTTTGTAGGAAACCGACTTCGTTAGGTCGATCTCTTCTAAGTTATAGCAATTCCTCTTTTATAGGGTTGTCCAGACCTCTTTCCAGGGATTTGCTGATAACTTGGGTTGACTTGGTCCGACTTCTCAACGTCGGCCAGTCTTTAAGTTACTATTTTAGCAATCCGTAAGACCTCGTCAGGTTCTTTTTTGGATCACTTTCGATAACTTCTTACATTATTCTGTGTTCATCTTTGCCGATTTGTAGAAAGTGGTTGGCATCTCTAGCTCGTCCTTTGGGTGAATTGCGTTTTCACCTTTATCGGATGACTCATCTTTATCGTGGTCGTGCAGTGAAATTGTTTTTCACTTTCTGCCGACCTGTAGCTTTATAATCGGACGATGAACTCTGCTTTCACTTTGCCGGCTTTGTCGTGATCGGGCGATGATTTTGGTGTTTCACCTTGCCGACCTGCCGTAGTCGGGCGTCTTGGTAGGAATCTTTTAAGGGAATCTGCAATCTTTTAAACAATAATATAAAGATAAGAGTGTGTACATGTTAGTACTTACCTTTCTAGGTCGGGCAATCTTTTTGGATCTCGGCCTGGCGCCCTTTTTTAGATTGCAGGCGTGCCATGACCTTGGTAGCTCTTGCCCTTCAAGTTCGGGCAGTCTGTAGCAACCTTTCCCCAGTTCTTCTAAACAACTTGGTATGGTCCTTTCCAGTTGGGTGCTAGCTTTCCTTCTCCAGGTCGAGTTGTTCCGATATCATTTCGGATTAGGATAAGGTTGTTGTTGGCAAAGCTTCGCTGTACTACCTTCTGATTGTATCTTGAGGCCATTCGACGTTTTAACGCCTCTTCCTTGATCGGAGCTCTCTCTCGGACTCTTGGAAGTAGGTCGAGTTCTTTCCTTTGGATTTGGGAGTTGACCTCTTCATTGTAGAAGATCATTCTTGGGGGATCCTTCTTCGATCTCTACTGGGATCATTGCCTCCATTTCGTAAATCAATCGGAAGGGTGATTCCCCCGTGGTGAAGTGTGGAGTTGTCCGATATGCCTATAGGACTTTGTGGGAGCTCTTCAGCCCAAGCTCCCTTTGTGTCCTTTAGTCTCCGTTTTAACCTAGCTAGTATGACTTTGTTGGCAGCTTCTGCTTTGTCCATTGGCTTGTGGGTGTTCTACGGATGTGAATTGGTGCTTTATTTTCAAGTTAGCCACTCTTTTCTTGAAACCTGTGTCCGTGAATTGAGTGTCATCGTTTGTGGTGATGGAGTAAGAAACCCCAAACCTTGTAATAATGTTCTTTGTACAAGAATTTCTGACTTCTTTGAGCAGTGGCATTAGCTAGGGGCTCTGCCTCAATCCATTTTGTGAAGTAATCCACCCCTACAATGAGAAACTTGACTTGTCCTTGGAAAAATAGTCCGAGGAGGTCGAGTCCCCTCTTTGCGAACGGCCAAGGTGATGTTACACTGATGAGCTCCTCTGGTGGGGCAATGTGGAAGTTGGCATGCTTTTTGATGTAAAGCTTTGACTTTGTATTTGGGTTTTTGCTCTGTTGTTGCCTCCAAAGGGTGCCCTTGGACTTTTGTGTGAGTCCTGGGGTTTCCATTTTACTGCCACGTCTGTCACTTTATGTTTTACTGTTATTGTCCGAGTTGTTTCCTTATTTGCCCGAGTTGTTTGGTAGTAATTCCATAGTCGACCTATGTCTTTGAGATGTCTACTAAGATCCCGGACAGCGTGTCTGATTAGCTGGATTTCATAGTTTAAATGCGTGTTACTGTGGCTGACCTTGAGTACATCCCTTATACCGCCTTCGAGACCGATTTGTTGTGGTCTTGTAATGTAGCTCGGATGAGGCTTCTGTTATTGCCCTTTGGTTGGCTAGTTTTGAAAATGCATCAGCTCGGGCATTCTGCTCTCAAGGTATGTGTCGGACCTCATATCCCCGAATTGTCCGAGCTGTTGGTGCTGGCTGGTTTTGAAAATGCATAAGCTCGGGCATTCTATGTGTCGGACTTCATTTTTCTCCGATTTGTTCGAGTTGTTGGTGCTGGCTGCATTAGCTCGGGCATTCTATGTGTCAGACTTCATTTTCCCCGATTTGTCCAAGCTATTTTCTGTTTTTGTCCAGAGTCCCCCGAATTGTCCGAGATGTTCTCTGGTTTTGTCCAAGGTCTCCCGAATTATCCGAGCTGTCCTCTGTAGGATTCTTCCAGCTAAGTTTGTTTTCTGCAGGATGCCCTTTATTGGCTGGTTGGTTGGAACTCTGATATTGTGAGCTTGAAAGTATGGGTGGAGTCGTCGAGAGGTGAGTATGAGGGTGTAGGCGAACTTTTTCTATCTGTTGATAGGTTAGTTCGGTCCCTTGTAAAGCTTTGCTGATGAAGTAGACGGGTTGTTTCCCACTTTCGTCTTCTCTGACTAGTGCTGAGGCTATTGCCTGACTTCCCACTGCGAGGTATAATGAGTTCTTCACTTTCCCGTGGTCTGGAAAGGATGGGTGGTTGCCCCAAGAATTTTGAAATCTCGGAAGGCTTGTTCGTACTCCGTTGTCCTTTTCAACTCGTCCGACCTCCTTGGTGTGAGGTGGACGTTCAACTCGTCCGACCTCTTTGGTGTGAGGTAGATGTTTAACTCGTTCGACCTCTTTGGTATGAGGTGGACCTTCAACTCGTCCGACCTCTTGGTTGTGAGGTGGACCTTCAACTTGTCTGACCTCTTTGGTGTGAGGTGGACCTTCAATTCGCCCGACATCTTCGGTGTGAGGTGGACCTTCAACTTGTCCGACCTCTTTGGTGTGAGGTGGAGCTTAAACTCGCCCGACATCTTCAGTGTGAGGTGGACCTTCAACTTGTCCGACCTCTTTGGTGTGAGGTAGACCTTAACTCGCCCGACCTCTTCGGTGTGAGGTGGACCTTCACCTTGTCCGACCTCTTTGTTGTGAGATGGACCTTCAACTTGTCCGACCTCTTTGGTGTGAGGTAGACCTTAACTCGCCCGACCTCTTCGGTGTGAGGTGGACCTTCACCTTGTCCGACCTCTTTGTTGTGAGGTAGACCTTAACTCGCCCGACCTCTTCGGTGTGAGGTGGACCTTTCACCTTGTCCGACCTCTTTGTTTTGAGATGGACCTTCAACTTGTCCGACCTCTTTGTTGTGAGGTGGACCTTAACTCGCCCGACCTCTTCCGTGTGAGGTGGACTTTCAACTCGTCCGACCTCTTTGATGTGAGGTGGACCTTCAACTCGCTCGACCTCTTCGGTGTGAGGTGGACCTTCACCTTGTCCGACCTCTTTGTTGTGAGATGGACCTTCAACTTGTCCGACCTCTTTTGGCGAATTCTCGCCTTTGGTGGGTTGAAGAGTATCTTTTGGTGTAGTATCCGCGTCTTTGTGCGGCGTTCTATCCTCTAGATCTGAATCATGGTCGTTGTCATGGTTGTCCGCCATGGTGATGGGATGACTTCCAGGTTCCCCGGCAACGGCGCCAATGTTCCGAAGGTAGCCTGAAACTGTAGGTCGATCTCGGATGAGATCTTCTGTGCTGGTCGGAGCTGTTGTGTCCGACTTGTTGATGGTGGTCGGAGCCGCCGCGTCCGACTTGTTGGACTGGTTGCACTGCTGATCCTTCGTCACCGGAGGGTGGGGGGTACCTGCAAGAGACTCCGATGCTTAAGTTAGCATGGGTATTAAACAGTTTTTATGTAGAATCAGAGTATGAGTTATACCTGGGTGCTCCAGTGTATTTATAATGGTGAGATGTGGCCTCCTGTGGATAAGATAAGTTTAGTTATCTTATCTTTATCTTTATCTTATCTTTAAGTGAGGTCATCATATCTTCAAGGGAACCGCCTTTATCTTTCTGGGCTTTAGCTGCCTTTAGATTGGGCTGTGTTCCTTCGTTTTGGGCCTGCTTTGGGCTCCTTTGGCGAGTTGGCCGAGCTCTTTGAGAAGAGGTCGGGCATTTAGCCGAGCTCTTTGAGAAGAGGTCGGGCATTTAGCCGAGCTCTTTGAGAAGAGGTCGGATAGTCTGACCTGAAGAGGTCGGTCGGCTTGTCGCTAAACATCCCGGGTCGGACAGGTTGACCCAGGGTATGAACAGTTTCCTTCTCTTTTAGTTGTGTTCCGGATCTAAGGGTGATGGCATTGATGCCCCCCTTTGGATTTGGTTGGGGTTGAGAGGGAATGACACTTTGGATTGGGGGTTGAGGAGTGGAAGTTGACGGTGTATCCATGCGTGCAAGAAGAGCTTGTAGTGTAGAGGTGAGGCCGGTGAGACCGGAAGCAAGTGTGTTTTGTAGTTCCTTTTGGCCTTGGATAATGGTCCGGAGTGTTTCGTCTTGGTTAGAGGTAGTGGTTGCATATGTGAGTTGAGGAGTTTGTGGTTGGTTGGTTTGTGGTCTTTGATGTGGAGGTTGGTATGTTTGGTAGTTTCTTTGTGGGTTTTGTTGGTTGTATGGTTGATTTTGTGAGTTGTATGGTCGGTTTTGTGAGAAGTTTTGTGAGTTGTTGCCCCATCTTTGACCTCCTCCATTGTTGTTGTTATCCCTATTCCTTTGTTGATGATTGTCTCTCCAATTTTGATTATGGTATCCGCTCCCTTGGTTGTAGCCTCCTCCTTGATAAGGGTGCCCTTGGTTAGGATTACCGCCTTGGTAGTACCCTTGATTGGGGCGGTCATAGAAATTATGGGTATCCGCCAAGGTGTTATCTTCTTGAAGGCTTAGGCACTCATCCGTGTAGTGAGAGTAGCAAGAACAAATGCCACATACTTTTTGAGGGACCAATTGTTGGTTGTGTTGTTGAGGTGGTGGAGGGTGTTGTTGGTATGATTGAGGTTGTTGTGGTTGTTGTTGGTTCAATTGGAGTTGTCTCAAGATGGATGTCATCTCATTCAAGGATTGAGTTAGAACGGTGGTTTCACTACTAGTTGATACCTCATTCACGGTCCTTGGACGGTTGACTCTTCGCCTCATATGTTGATTGGATTCGGCTAAGTCAATGATAAGTTGCCATGCCTCCTCTGCGGTTTTGTATTTGGACAAAGAACCATTGCTAGAAGTGTCCAAGAGGGTTCTATCTTGCTCGCGCATCCCTTGACATATGTATCCAAGCAATACTTGAGTGTCGATCATGTGATTAGGGCATGCGTCTAGTAGCTTGCGAAACCGTTCCCAATATTCGTAGAGTGGTTCCGTCTCACCTTGCACAATACAAGACATTTCCTTTCTTAGCCTATCCATCTTCTCCGGGGGCAAGAATTTATCCAAGAATCCTCTTCTAAGTAGGTCCCAATCGGAGGTGACTTCACTAGAGAGAGTGTAGAACCATTCTTTAGCCTTGTCTTCAAGAGAGAAAGGGAAAGCAAACAACCATATAGCAACTTCATCGGATCCTTCCCGTCTAGTAGTTGAGCATATGCGATGGAAGTCCTTGAGATGTCGAATAGGGTCTTGTGCGGGAAGCCCGTGAAACTTGGGTAGGAGGTTGATCAAAGCGGTCTTCAATTCAAAGTTTGCATTCAAGTTGGGGAGAGTTACATGAAGGGGTTGAAGGACATAATCCGGTGCACCCGCCTCCTTGATGGTAACTCTCCTCGGAGCATCCATGGTATTAGTACCTAAAACAAAAGAAGAATTGTTAGTGAGATTGATGGGAGTATGACTAATGCCTTCTTTGGGTGACGGTTCAATGTTCACTTTTAGTAAGGTGGTTGAGGTGGTGAAAACCTCTTCACCTTTTCCAAACTTTAGCCGCCTCCGAGCTTGTCTAATATGAAACAAGGTTCGTTCTATTTCCGGATCAAAAGGGACTAAGCTCGGATTCGGTTGTGAACGCGTCATGCAATGAAGGGGAAATGAAGTTCATGGTAACGATGAGGGGTTAGTCACTTGAACAATTTACAATGAAATGCAACTATGTACACTTATTCCAAACAATAACATGGCACACTAAGCAAGTCCCCAGCAACGGCGCCATTTTGATAAACGAAATTTAGCATGCCAAATTAGAATCCAAAGATGAATATGATCGTGAGTATAGTCTAATCGACACTTAAATTTCGTACCAAACAATCCTACAATCTATATCCGAGAGTACAAGTCTCCTGAGTCGTCCTCCCTTGGAATTGCCAAAGTGTGCATCTTATTAATTAGAAAGCTTTGTTGGGATTCTTTGAAGGTTTTAGCAAGGTAATATGAAACAAACAATCAATCATTAAAAGACTTGGCTTAGGGTTGGCATTAGAATTTCTATCCTTATAGTTTATTCAATGATGACGACAATTAGGCCTTGCCTCATTTAGTTATCCCCTAGGTATAGAGGAAAGTCAAATGAAGATAATCAACTTGAGTCACAAGTCCTAGCTTCACCTCATAAGAATCTAGCTTTAGTGCACTCCAAGTCAATTAGCAATTCCTAATTTCAAATCAACAATTAACACAACTATTCAACCTCTTCTAATGGCCCAACCCTATGCCAAGTGAGATATTTCTACTCCATAACTAGTGTTGACATTTTATCAAACATGTGATGAACAAGAAAGAAAGTCATAGTGAAATGATAAGAAAAGTAGAATTAAAAGTATTGCAACACAAGGAACTAACAACAAGGATCAAAGATCAACAATGAAAATCAAATTCTCAAGGTATTGATGAAATCCAAAATTACAAAGTTGAATTCTAGATCTATGAGAATTGTGCAATTACAATTACTACTTGAAATTGGAGAAGAAGATCTATGACATGAACAAAGTGAAGTGAGAATTGTAATGGATCTCACCAAAAGTGATTGAAAATTCAGAAATTGGATGAAGATGAACCCTAATGGAAGCTTGGAGTCTCTCTCTCCTTCCCCCAAAAGTGTGACTAACTAACCTCTCAAAATATCTAAAATCTACAAAAATGAACTAAAAGTCCTTAACCCTTGCTCCTTTGGTCTTCTTAAGCTTTTCCCGCCAAGGCATTCCCCAAAAATGGGATTCTCAACTAACTCCACGCCTAAGTCATGTGACTTCTTAAAAATCCACATTCGAACATCGGCGCGCACGCGCAAGGTACACGCGCGCGCCGCAGATGCATCTTGTAATGTACGCGGAGGCGTGACGTACGCGTGCACGCCCAAGAAGATCATGGCTTAACCGCTGCGCAAGCCGACTCGTGGCTCGACTCTTGGCTTCGGCTTCTAGTTGGTCTATCCACGCGGACGCGCCAAGTGCGCGCACGCGCCCATGCTGAGATTTCCAAGGCTTAATTCTCTTGCTCCCTTCCTTTGCTCCCATACTCCTTCTCTCTTCCGGTCCATCCCTGCCCTATATTTTGGAACCACTTAACATACACGTCACGGCATCGAATGGCATCAAGAGAAGATTAGAAATGTATCTATTTTAGTGCAAAATAAGCATGTTTTCATTCATGGGGCAAAACTAGGAAAGGAATGCAAAATCTTGTATTTTCATATAGAAAGTGTGTGAAATCATTAATAAAACCCCTGAAATCAGGACAAGATAAACCCTCAAAATGGGGTTTGTCACACACCATAGATTAAGGGTGTGGAGCTCTGCTGCACCTCAAGTTTCAATACAATTACTATTACTTTCTATTCAATTCTCTTTTATTCTTATTCCAAGATATACGTTGCACAACACTTTGATGAATGTGATGATCCGTGACACTCATCATCATTCTCACTTACGAACGCGCATGATTGACAATCACTTCCGTTCTACCTTAGGCCGGGCGCATATCTCTTAGATTCCCCAACAGAATCTTCGTGGTATAAGCTAGATAGATGGCAGCATTCATGGGGATCCGGAAATTCTAACCTTGTCTGTGGTAATTCGAGTAGGATCTTGAGAATCCGGAAAGTCTAACCTTGTCTGTGATATTCCGAGTAGGATTCCGGTATTGAATGACTGTGATGAGCTTCAAACTCCTGAAGGCTGGGCGCGATGACAAACGCAAAAGAATCAATGGATTCTATTCCAACCTGATTGAGGACCGACAGATGATTAGCCGTGCTATGACAGAGCATTTGGACCATTTTCACTGAGAGGATGGGACGTAGCTATCAACCAAGGGTGATGCCTCCAGACGATTAGCCGTGCAGTGACAGCGCATAGGACCATTTTTCCGAGAGGATTAAAAGTAGCCATTGATGATGGTGATGCCCTACATACAGCTTGCCATGGAAAGGAGTAAGAAGGACTGGATGAAAGCAATAAGAAAGTAGAGATTCGAAAGGATTCTAGCATCTCCACACGCCTATCTGAAATTCTCACTATTGATTTACATAAGTATTTCTATCCTATTTTATTTTCTGTTTATTATTAATTTTCGAAACCCATAACCATTTAATCTGCCTAACTGAGATTTACAAGGTGACCATAACTTGCTTCATACCAACAATCTCTGTGGGATCGACCCTTACTCACGTAAGGTATTACTTGGATGACCCAGTACACTTGCTGGTTAAGTTGAACGGAGTTGTGGAAAGAAAGTGCTGAGCTAGTTTTTCTTTGGCACATGCCAAAGAGCCATTATTGTTGATCACAATTTCGTCCACCAAGTTTTTGTGATGAGCGGATAATTTATACGCTTTTTGGCATTGTTTTTAGGTAGTTTTTAGTAAATTCAAGCTACTTTTAGGGATGTTTTCATTAGTTTTTATGTTAAATTCACATTTCTGGACTTTACTAAGAGTTTGTGTGTTTTTCTGTAATTTTAGGTAATTTCTGGCTGAAATTGAGGGACTTGAGCAAAACTCTGAAAGAAGGCTGACAAAAGGACTGCTGATGCTGTTGGAATCTGACCTCCCAGCACTCGAAATGGATTTTCTAGAGCTACAGTACTCCAAATGGCGCGCTCTCAACGGCTTTGGAAAGTAGACATGCATAGCTTTCCAGAAATATATAATAGTCCATACTTTATATCGAAACTGACGACGTAACTTGGCGTTGAACGCCAAGTACATGCTGCTGTCTGGAGTTAAACGCCAGAAACACGTCATGATCCGGAGTTGAACGCCCAAAACACGTCATAACTTGGAGTTCAACTCCAATAAAAGCCTCAGCTCGTGGATAGATCAAGCTCAGCCCAAACATACACCAAGTGGGCCCCGGAAGTGGATTTATGCATCAATTACTTACTCATGTAAGCCCTAGGAGCTAGTTTATTATAAATAGAACTTTTTACTATCATAATCTCATCCTGGATTGTAATTTGAATCCCGTGATCACGTTTTGGGGGCTGGCCATTCGGCCATGCCTGAACCTTTCACTTATGTATTTTCAACGGTGGAGTTTCTGCACACCATAGATTAAGGGTGTGGAGCTCTGCTGTACCTCAAGTTTCAATACAATTACTATTACTTTCTATTCAATTCTCTTTTATTCTTATTCCAAGATATACGTTGCACAACACTTTGATGAATGTGATGATCCGTGACACTCATCATCATTCTCACTTACGAACGCGCATGATTGACAATCACTTCCGTTCTACCTTAGGCCGGGCGCATATCTCTTAGATTCCCCAACAGAATCTTCGTGGTATAAGCTAGATAGATGGCAGCATTCATGGGGATCCGGAAATTCTAACCTTGTCTGTGGTAATTCGAGTAGGATCTTGAGAATCCGGAAAGTCTAACCTTGTCTGTGATATTCCGAGTAGGATTCCGGTATTGAATGACTGTGATGAGCTTCAAACTCCTGAAGGCTGGGCGCGATGACAAACGCAAAAGAATCAATGGATTCTATTCCAACCTGATTGAGGACCGACAGATGATTAGCCGTGCTATGACAGAGCATTTGGACCATTTTCACTGAGAGGATGGGACGTAGCTATCAACCAAGGGTGATGCCTCCAGACGATTAGCCGTGCAGTGACAGCGCATAGGACCATTTTTCCGAGAGGATTAAAAGTAGCCATTGATGATGGTGATGCCCTACATACAGCTTGCCATGGAAAGGAGTAAGAAGGACTGGATGAAAGCAATAAGAAAGTAGAGATTCGAAAGGATTCTAGCATCTCCACACGCCTATCTGAAATTCCCACTATTGATTTACATAAGTATTTCTATCCTATTTTATTTTCTGTTTATTATTAATTTTCGAAACCCATAACCATTTAATCTGCCTAACTGAGATCTACAAGGTGACCATAGCTTGCTTCATACCAACAATCTCTGTGGGATCGACCCTTACTCACGTAAGGTATTACTTGGATGACCCAGTACACTTGCTGGTTAAGTTGAACGGAGTTGTGGAAAGAAAGTGCTGAGTTAGTTTTTTTTGGCACATGCCAAAGAGCCATTATTGTTGATCACAATTTCGTCCACCACAAGTACTATTGTTTTTCTTTCAATTCACGCCTACTTCTTCTCCAAGATATACTCTTGTACTTAATTTAGTTAAGTCAGACTGAAGGGGTGACTGGTGGACGAAATTGTGATCACATGTTCTTTTGTTTATAAAGGATGTATACTCTTAGGGCACTGTTTATTTTCTTAACTTGAATTCACAACTCCGTTCAACTAACCAGCAAGTGTACTGGGTCGTCCAAGTAATAACCTTACGTGAGTAAGGGTCGAATCCACAGAGATTGTTGGTATGAAGCAAGCTATGGTCAGCTTGCAAATCTCAGTTAGGCAGATTAAAATTGTTTATGGTTTTCAAAAAATAAATAATTAAATAAATAATAAAAGGGATAGAATACTTATGCAGATTCATTAGTAGAGGTATCAGTTAAGTATATGCAGATGCTGTATGGCTCAAGGACGTCTGCCTTCCCATTGCTTCTACTCAATCCTTCTTACTCCTTTCCATGGCAAGCTTTGTATAGGGGTTCACCATCAGCTGTGGCTACTTTCATCCTCTCGGGGAAATATCCTATGCGGCTGTCACTCGCACAGCTAACCATTCTGGAGGCATCACCCATGGTTGATGGCTACATCCCATCCTCGCAGTGAAAGCTAATGCTCACGCACTCTGTCACAGTACGGCCAATCACCGGTTGGTTCCCGCTCCTACTGGAATAGAATCCATTGATTCTTTTGCGTCTGTCACTAACGCCCAGCAGGTTACAAGTTTGAAGCACGTCACAGTCATTCATTACCGGAATCCTACTCGGAATACCACAGACAAGGTGAGACTTTTCGGATTCCCAGGATCCTACTCGGAACACCACAGACAAGGTTGGACTTTCCGGATCCTCATAAATGCCGCCATCCATCTAGCTTATACCACGAAGATTCTGTTGGGGAATCTAAGAGATACACATTCAAGCTTGTGTTGCATGTAGAACGGAAGTGGTTGTCAATCACGCGCGTTCATCAGTGAGAATGATGATGAGGGTTATTTACTCATCACATTCATCATGTTCTTGGGTACGAATGAATATCTTGGAATAAGAATAAGATAGAGACCGAATAAAAGAAAATAGAACTTCATTAATCTTTGAGGTACAGCAGAGCTCCACACCCTTAATCTATGGTGTGCAGAAACTCCACCGTTGAAAATACATAAGTGAAAGAGGTTCAGGCATGGCCGAATGGCCAGCCCCCTAAACGTGATCAATGATCTCCTAAGATGAAGAATAAAACAAAAACTGAGACCAAAGATGTCTAATACATTAGTAAATCATCCTATTTATATTAAACTAGCTCCTAGGGTTTACATGAATAAGTAATTGATGCATAAATCCACTTCCGGGGCCCACTTGGTGTGTGCTTGGGCTGAGCTTGATCAATACACGAGCTAAGGCTTCTCTTGGAGTTGAACTTTGAGTTATGACGTGTTTTGGGCGTTTAACTCCGGATCATGACGTTTTTCTGGCGTTTAACTCCAGAAAGGAGCGTGTACTTGGCGTTCAACGCCAGTTTACGTCGTCATTCTTCGAATAAAGTATGGACTATTATATATTGCTGGAAATACCTGGATGTCTACTTCCAAAGCCGTTGAGAGCGCGCCATTTAGAGTTCTGTAGCTCCAGAAAATCCATTTCGAGTGCATGGAGGTCAGAATCCAACAGCATCAGCAGTCCTTTTGTCAGCCTTTATCAGAGTTTTGCTCAAATCCCTCAATTTCAGTCAGAATTTACCTGAAATCACAGAAAAACACACAAACTCATAGTAAAGTCCAGAAATGTGAATTTAACATAAAAACTAAGGAAAACATCCCTAAAAGTAGCTTAAACTTACTAAAAACTACCTAAAAACAATGCCAAAAAGCGTATAAATTATCCGCTCATCACAACACCAAACTTAAATTGTTGCTTGTCCCCAAGCAACTGAAAATCAAATAGGATAAAAAGAAGAGAATATACTATAAAGTCCAAAATATCAATGAATATTAATTTAATTACATGAGCGGGACTTGTAGCTTTTTGCTTCTGAACAGTTTTGGCATCTCACTTTTCCTTTGAAGTTCAGAGTGATTGGCTTCTCTAGGAACTTAGAATTTCAGATAGTGTTATTGACTTTCCTAGTTAAGCATGTTGATTCTTGAACACAGCTACTTATGAGTCTTGGCTGTGGCCCTAAGCACTTTGTCTTCCAGTATTACCACCGGATACACAAATGCCACAGACACATAACTGGGTGAACCTTTTCAGATTGTGACTCAGCTTTGCTAAAGTCCCCAGTTAGTGGTGTCCAGAGCTCTTAAGCACACTCTTTTGCTTTGGATCACGACTTTAACCACTCAGTCTCAAGCTTTTCACTTGGACCTTCATGACACAAGCACATGGTTAGGGACAGCTTGGTTTAGCCGCTTAGGCCTGGATTTTAATTTCCTTGGGCCCTCCTATCCATTAATGCTCAAAGCCTTGGATCCTTGCTTCTTAAAATTTTCGCCACTTTTTTTTTTTGCTACTTTTTCTTGCTTCAAGAATCAATTTCATGATGTTTTTCAGATCATCAATAACGTTTCTCTTTGTTCATCATTCTTTCAAGAACCAACAATTTTAACACTCATAAACAACAAGATCAAAAGACATATGCACTGTTCAATCATTCATTCAGAAAACAAAAAGCATTGTCACCACATCAATACAATTAAATTAAATCCAAAAATAATTTCGAAAATTATGTACTTCTTGTTCTTTTGAGTTAAAACATTTTTCTTTTAAGAGAGGTGAAAGACTAATGGATTTTATTCATAGCTTTAAGGCATGGTTACATACTAATGATCATGAAGTAGAGACACAAAAAAAACATAGATAAACATAACATTAAAAACCGAAAACAGAAGGAAATAAAGAACAAGGAATGAATCCACCTGAGTGAGGGTGGCGCCTTCTTGAATGTCCAATGGTGCTCTTTGAGCTCCTTTATGTCTCTTCCTTGCCTTTGTTGAATGATTTTTGGTGATTTTGGTGTTCCTCCCCTTAGTTGCTTCCAATATTTGTGTGGAGGATAACTTATCCCCTGAGGTATCTCAGGAATCTCTTGATTTGCAGCCACATGTTCTACCACTGAGCTAAGATGGCTTATATTTTTCTTTCCATCTCCCATGACTCAGAGGTGGAAGCTTTTTGTCTTCCCTTTGAGGTTTCTCTGGCCTTAGGTGCCATTAATGGTACTGGAAAAGCAAAAAAGCTATGCTTTTACCACACCAAACTTAAAATATTGCTCGCCCTCGAGCAATAAAAGAAAAGAAGAGTAGAAGAAGAAGAAGAAGAAGAATATGGAGGAGAGTGAGGGGAGATGGATTCGGCTGTATGGGTGGGATTGGGTGGGAAGGAGAAGGTGAATTTTGAAGGTGAGTGAGGTTTATGGGAAAGAGTGAGTGGTGAATGAAAAACAGAAAGAATGGCCATGAATGGAGAGAGAGAGGGCGAGGTAGGTGGGGATCCTGTGAGTTTCACAGATCCTGAGGTGATCCTGTGGGGTCCACAGATCCTGAGGTGATCCTGTGGGGTCCACAGATCCTGAGGTGTCAAGGAATTCCATCCCTGCACCAAATAGGCATGTAAAATGCCTTGGCACACCATTCTGGTGTTTAAACGCCCATTGGTGCACATTCTGGGCGTTCAACGCCCATGTAATGCATGTTTCTGGCGTTGAACGCCAGTTTCATGCTTGTTCCTGGCGTTCAGCGCCAGTTTGTCCTTTCTGTGCACCATCCTGGCGTTTAACGCCAGGTTGTTGCTTGTTTTGGGCGTTCAGCGCCAGAATGGTGCTCTGTTCTGGCGTTGAACGCCGGCCAGATGCACCTTCTGGGCGTTGAACGCCAGCCCGTGCGTCCTCCAGGGTAAAAATTTTTTTCTTCTGTTTTTGACTCTGTTTTTAATTTTTTGATTTTTTCGTGACTCCTCATGATCATGTACCTAATTAAACACAAAAATAACAATAAAACAAAATAAAATAAAATTAGATAAATAAAATTGGGTTGCCTCCCAACAAGCGCTTCTTTAATGTCAATAGCTTGACAGTGGCTCTCATGGAGCCACAAGGTGATCAGGTCAATGTTAGTGTATAGTCCCAACACCAAACTTAGAGTTTGGATATGGGGTTTGAACACCAAACTTAGAGTTTGGTTGTGGCCTCACAACACCAAACTTAGAGTTTGACTGTGTGGGCTCTTCTTGACCTTGAACTGAGAGAAGCTCTTCATGCTTACTCTCTTTTGTCACAGAGGGATGGCCATGTGCCTTAAACACAAGGTAGTCCCCATTCAATTGAAAGACTAACTCACCTCTGTTGACATCTATCACAGCTCCTGCTGTGGCTAGGAAAGGTCTTCCTAGGATGATGCATTCATCATCTTCTCTCCTAGTGTCTAGGATTATGAAATCAGTAGGGATGTAAAGGCCTTCAACCTTTACTAACACGTCCTCTACTATTCCATATGCTTGCCTCACTGACTTATCTGCCAATTGTAATGAGAACAAAGCAGGTTGTACCTCAACGATCCCCAGCTTCTCCATTACAGAGAGTGGCATAAGATTTATCCCTGACCCCAGATCACATAGAGCTTTTTCAAAGCTCATGGTGCCAATGGTACAAGGTATTGAGAACTTGCCAGGATCTTGCTTCTTTTGAGGTAGAGTCTTCTGAATCCAAGTATCTAGTTCACTAATGAGCAAGGGAGGTTCACTTTCCCAAGTCTCATTACCAAACAACTTGGCATTCAGCTTCATGATAGCTCCTAAATATTGAGCAACTTGCTCTCCAGTCACATCTTCATCCTCTTCAGAGGATGAATATTCTTCAGAGCTCATGAATGGCAGAAGGAGATTTAATGGAATCTCTATGGTCTCTGTATGAGCCTCAGATTCCTCTGGATCCTTAATAGGGAACTCCTTCTTGCTTGAGGGACATCCCAGGAGGTCTTCCTCACTAGGATTTTCGTCCTCCTCCTCCCTAGTGCATTCGGCCACTTTGATCAAATCAATGGCCTTGCACTCTCCTTTTGGATTCTCTTCTGTATTGCTTGGGAGAATACTGGGAGGAGTTTCAATAACTTTCTTACTCAGCTGGCCTACTTGTGCCTCCAAATTTCTAATGGAGGATCTTGTTTCATTCATGAAACTGAAAGTGGCCTTTGACAGATCAGAGACTATATTGGCTAAATTAGAATTATTTTGTTCAGAATTCTCTGTCTGTTGCTGAGAAGATGATGGATATGGCTTGCTATTGTTCAGCCTTGTACGCCCACCATTGTTAAAGCCTTGTTGAGGCTTTTGTTGATCATTCCATGAGAAATTTGGATGATTTCTCCATGATGAGTTATAGGTGTTTCCATAAGGTTCACCTAAGTAATTAACCTCTGCCATGGCAGGGTTCTCAGGATCATAAGCTTCTTCAGAAGTTGCCTCTCTATTACTGTTGGATGCATGTTGCAATCCATTCAGATTTTGAGAGATCATGTTGACCTGTTGAGTCAACACTTTGTTCTGAGCCAATATGGCATTCAGAGCATCAATTTCAAGAACTCCTTTCTTCTGAGGTACCCCATTATTCACGGAATTCCTCTCAGAGGTATACATGAACTGGTTGTTTGCAACCATGTCAATGAGTTCTTGTGCCTCTTCAGGCGTTTTCTTCAGGTGAATAGATCCACCTGCAGAATGGTCCAATGACATTTTTGAAAATTCAGAGAGACCATAATAGAATATATCTAATATGGTCCATTCTGAAAACATGTCAGATGGACATCTTTTGGTCAGCTGCTTGTATCTTTCCCAAGCTTCATAGAGGGATTCACCATCTTTTTGTTTGAAGGTTTGAACATCCACTCTCAGCTTGCTCAGCTTTTGAGGAGGAAAGAATTTATCCAAGAAGGCAGTGACCAGCTTATCCCATGAGTCCAGGCTATCCTTGGGTTGTGAATCCAACCACACTCTAGCTCTGTCTCTTACAGCAAAAGGGAAAAGCATGAGTCTGTAGACTTCAGGATCAACCCCATTCGTCTTTACAGTCTCACAGATCTGCAAGAATTCAGTTAAAAACTGATAAGGATCTTCAGATGGAAGTCCATAAAACTTGCAGTTTTGTTGCATTAAAGCAACTAGTTGAGGCTTAAGCTCAAAGTTATTAGCTCCAATGGCAGGAATGAAGATGCTTCTTCCATCAAATTTGGACGTTGGTTTTGTGAAGTCACCAAGCATTCTCCTTGCATTATTATTATTATTTTCTTCTGCCATCTCTTTCTCTTGTTCGAAATTTTCTAAAAGGTTGCTTCTGGATTGTTGTATTTTAGCTTCTCTTAATTTTCTCTTCAGAGTCCTTTCAGGTTCTGGATCAATTTCAACAAGAGTGCCTTTATCCCTGTTCCTGCTCATATGAAAGAGAAGAAAACAAGAAAAGAAAAAGGAATCCTCTATGTCACAGTATAGAGATTCCTTTATGTTAGTAGAAGAAGAAGGGGGTAGAAGAAGATTGGAAAAAAAGAAACACAACTGTGAGGATGGCAGAGATGTGAGATGAGATGTTAGGAAATGAATGAAGAGAGGTGAAGAGAAGTGTTAGTAATTAAATAATTAAATAGAAGAAGAAGAGAGAAGAGAGAGGATTTTCGAAAATAATTTTTTTTTTTTGAAAAAGAGTTAGTGATTTTCGAAAATTAAAATGAATTGTAATTGAAATTAAAACATGAAACAATTAATTAATTAAAAAGAATTTTTGAAAAAGAGAGAGATATTTTCGAAAATAGAAGAGGGAGAAGTAGTTAGGTGGTTTTGAAAAAGATAAGAAACAAACAACAAGTTAGTTAGTTGATTGAAAAAGATTTGAAATCAAAATTGAAAAAGATAAGAAGATAGCAAGTTAGATAAGATATTTTGAAATCAATTTTGAAAAAGATAAAAATTTTTGAAAAAGATAAAATAAAAGATAAAAAGATTTATTTCAAAAAATTTTGAAATTATTTACTTCACTAACAAGAAACTACAAGATAAGATTCTAGAACTTAAAGATTGAACCTTTCTTAACAAGAAAGTAACAACTTCAAATTTTTTTGAACCAATCACATTAATTGTTAGCTAATTTTTGAAAATATGATATAAAGATAAGAAAAAGATTTTTGAAAAATAATTTTTAAAATTTTTCGAAAATAATAAAAAAAATGAAAAAGATATGGTTTTTGAAAAAGATTTTGAAAAGATAAGATTTTTAAAATTGAAATTTTGACTTGACTTGTAAGAAACAACTAATTTTGAAAATTTTTGACTAAGTCAACCCAAGATTTCGAAAATTTGGAGGGAAACAAGGAAAAGATTTTTTTTTTTTTTGATTTTTGAATTTTAAGGATGAGAGAGAAAAACAACAAAAATACTTAATACATGAGATTTTTAGATCAAAACAATGAATGCATGCAAGAATGCTATGAATGTCAAGATGAACACCAAGAACACTTTGAAGATCATGATGAACATCAAGAACATAATTTTGAAAAATTTTTGATGCAAAGAAAATATGTAAGACACCAAACTTAGAAATCTTTAATGCATGGAAAATATGAATGCAAAAGTGCACAAGAAAAACATCAAAAGACACAAAACAAGAAATCATCAAGATCAAACAAGAAGACTTGTCAAGAACAACTTGAAGATCATGAAGAACACTATGAATGCATGGAATTTTCGAAAAAATGCAAGAAAAAAATTTTTAAAAGCATGCAATTGACACCAAACTTAAAAATTGACTCAAGACTCAAACAAGGAACACAAAATATTTTTGGATTTTATGATTTTCTAATTTTTTTTTTGGATTTTTATTAATTTTTTTTTCGAAAATAATGTGAAGAAAAACGAAAATTAAAAGAAAAATTTTTGAAAAAGATTTTTGAAAAGAAAAGTACCTAATCTGAGCAACAAGATGAACCGTCAGTTGTCCATACTCGAACAATCCCCGGCAACGGCGCCAAGAACTTGGTGGACGAAATTGTGATCACATGTTCTTTTGTTTATAAAGGATGTATACTCTTAGGGCACTGTTTATTTTCTTAACTTGAATTCACAACTCCGTTCAACTAACCAGCAAGTGTACTGGGTCGTCCAAGTAATAACCTTACGTGAGTAAGGGTCGAATCCACAGAGATTGTTGGTATGAAGCAAGCTATGGTCACCTTGCAAATCTCAGTTAGGCAGATTAAAATTGTTTATGGTTTTCGAAAAATAAATAATTAAATAAATAATAAAAGGGATAGAATACTTATGCAGATTCATTAGTAGAGGTATCAGTTAAGTATATGCAGATGCTGTATGGCTCAAGGACGTCTGCCTTCCCATTGCTTCTACTCAATCCTTCTTACTCCTTTCCATGGCAAGCTTTGTATAGGGGTTCACCATCAGCTGTGGCTACTTTCATCCTCTCGGGGAAATATCCTATGCGGCTGTCACTCGCACAGCTAACCAGTCTGGAGGCATCACCCATGGTTGATGGCTACATCCCATCCTCGCAGTGAAAGCTAATGCTCACGCACTCTGTCACAGTACGGCCAATCACCGGTTGGTTCCCGCTCCTACTGGAATAGAATCCATTGATTCTTTTGCGTCTGTCACTAACGCCCAGCAGGTTACAAGTTTGAAGCACGTCACAGTCATTCATTACCGGAATCCTACTCGGAATACCACAGACAAGGTGAGACTTTCCGGATTCCCAGGATCCTACTCGGAACACCACAGACAAGGTTGGACTTTCCGGATCCTCATAAATGCCGCCATCCATCTAGCTTATACCACGAAGATTCTGTTGGGGAATCTAAGAGATACACATTCAAGCTTGTGTTGCATGTAGAACGGAAGTGGTTGTCAATCACACGCGTTCATCAGTGAGAATGATGATGAGGGTTATTTACTCATCACATTCATCATGTTCTTGGGTACGAATGAATATCTTGGAATAAGAATAAGATAGAGACCGAATAAAAGAAAATAGAACTTCATTAATCTTTGAGGTACAGCAGAGCTCCACACCCTTAATCTATGGTGTGCAGAAACTCCACCGTTGAAAATACATAAGTGAAAGAGGTTCAGGCATGGCCGAATGGCCAGCCCCCTAAACGTGATCAATGATCTCCTAAGATGAAGAATAAAACAAAAACTGAGACCAAAGATGTCTAATACATTAGTAAATCATCCTATTTATATTAAACTAGCTCCTAGGGTTTACATGAATAAGTAATTGATGCATAAATCCACTTCCGGGGCCCACTTGGTGTGTGCTTGGGCTGAGCTTGATCAATACACGAGCTAAGGCTTCTCTTGGAGTTGAACTTTGAGTTATGACGTGTTTTGGGCGTTTAACTCCGGATCATGACGTTTTTCTGGCGTTTAACTCCAGAAAGGAGCGTGTACTTGGCGTTCAACGCCAGTTTACGTCGTCATTCTTCGAATAAAGTATGGACTATTATATATTGCTGGAAAGCCCTGGATGTCTACTTTCCAAAGCCGTTGAGAGCGCGCCATTTAGAGTTATGTAGCACCAGAAAATCCATTTCGAGTGCAGGGAGGTCAGAATCCAACAGCATCAGCAGTCCTTTTGTCAGCCTTTATCAGAGTTTTGCTCAAATCCCTCAATTTCAGTCAGAATTTACCTGAAATCACAGAAAAACACACAAACTCATAGTAAAGTCCAGAAATGTGAATTTAACATTAAAACTAAGGAAAACATCCATAAAAGTAGCTTAAACTTACTAAAAACTACCTAAAAACAATGCCAAAAAGCGTATAAATTATCCGCTCATCAGTGACCCGTGACAATCACCCACTAACTTCAGTACTCGCTTAGCCAAGATCTGCGTGCCTGACAACCACAAGCAGTCTACATGATGTTCAACGTAGTCATTGGATGCCAGCTGGAGTATATTCTCTTGGGTCTTTGATCCATGCGTTTGACTAGCATCTTCTGACAACAAAGCATTCAAATCAATGAGATTAGAACCTTTGTGGTATAGGCTAGAAACGATTGGCAGCATTCCTGAGATTCGGAAAGTCTAAACCTTGTCTGTGGTATTCCGAGTAGGATCTGGGAGGGGATGACTGTGACGAGCTTCAAAGTTGCGACTGTTGGGCACAGTGACAGTGTGCAAAAGAATCAATGGATCTTATTCTGACACAAGTAAGAACCGACAGATGATTAGCCCTGCTGTGGGAATTGTAGCCGGACTATTTTCACTGAGAGGACGGATGGTAGCCATTGACAACTGTGATCCAACAACTTACAGCTTGCCATGGAAAGGAGTGCGCATGATTGGACGAAGACAATAGGAAAGCAGAGGTTCAAAAGCAACAAAGCATCTCCAAACGCTTATCTGAAATTTCCACCAATGAATTACATAAATATCTGTATTTAATTTTATGTTTTATTTTTCTTTTAATTATCAACACCTCATAATCATTTGAATCCTCCTGACTGAGATTTACAAGATGACCATAGCTTGCTTCAAGCCGACAATCTCCGTGGGATCGATCCTTACTCACGTAAGGTATTACTTGGACGACCCAATGCACTTGCTGGTCAGCTATGCAGAGTTGTGAAAAGTGTGAATCACAATTTCACATACCAATGCTCCTGGTTGAGAAGTGTAACACCACTTGGATAAGAGGTAAGGGTGAGGTTGTCCCACTTATTCCGTGTTTGGTGTTCTATCCAGGGTTAGCTAGCGGATATGTCGGGTTTGACTTTATAACCGATAGATGAGACTCATCGGCCATAGGGCAAGCATACATCATATGCATTTATCTGTTTTGATTGATTGTGCATTACTTGGGTTTGCCTATTTGATTAATTATGCTTACTTGTTATATGTTCTACCTACTGTAATTATATTTTATCTGTGTTTTTCTTGTCTGTATTATTTATCTATACAACTGAGAGATCTCTCGTTTGGTGGAGGAGTGACGAGAGTTGTTCCACCGGTGTTTTGGATGGTTGAAGGAGAGTGAGGTTGAGGTGTAGAGTTATTATTGGATTAAAACCTAGGTACCTTAGATATTTTACCTTGTTTCTGGTTTAATTTGTAACTCTGAGTTTAAATTTGAGTGTCGGAGTTCTAGAATTGTCTCTGGCTTTTCCGGAACCTTATATCTCATGTACGTGGGCACCTTTACCATGCTGAGAATCTCTAGTTCTCATTCCATACATACGTTGTCATTTTTTAGATGCAGGTTGAGTGGCACCTCGCTGAGCGTCTGAAGGTTCCTCTGGCAAGCGAAGTTGTGATGTTATATTTTCTGTTATCAGTTATGTATTTATGTTTATAGACTCTCCTATATATATATATATATATATATATATATATATATATATATATATATATATATGTTTAATCCTCTTAGAGGCTTTTTGGAGAACTAGGTACCTACTTTATGTATGTCAAGATATTTTGGATATATTTATATACATGTATGTATGTATATATTCTTCGGCCGGTCTTGGTATCGCAGGTCGAGTCTGGAGCTTGATATTCTGTATCTTTTGACATTCCGCTCTTATTATATATATGCCTTTACCTTTCTTCGTTTTCTAGTTTTCGTACGTGAGAGTTGCACTTTCTTTTTTCACGAATTTGCTTAAACTATCCTTCAAGGCTACTCGTTATAAATTATTTTCAAATATTACTATATATATGTATATTTTATTTTAGAAGTCATAATACCTCACCACCTCAATTTTATTACTTAAGCGTAAGCTCTGTGTGGTAGGGTGTTACAGTGAACAGCCACTGCTGCTGCTACCTCTTCCATTCTCCATTGCATCCTCGCCTTCTTCCTTTGCTTTCGCCGCTGCTGCCACTATTACCACCTTTGTTGTGGTGGCCATGTTCTCCTTCCTACCTCTCTACGAATTGCTTCCCTCCCCCATCTTTCTCAAATTTTTTCTTTTCTAAAAGAAATTAAAAAATAATTGTAGTAGTTGTTGTTCTTGTGTTTATAGTTAATGGAGATGTCCCTTAAGACAATGATAAAGGTGAGGCGAAGGTGAGACCTATTGGGTCAAAGGTGTAAGATCAGATGATGGTAAATGGTTAAAGCTGGAAGGGGAAGAAAGTCGATAGTAATGAGAGCGAAAAATGAGAACAGTGAATGGTGAAGAGTGTGGACAACAGAGCAGGAAGGGGTGGCATTAAACGTTGGGGTGATGGATGCTGGTAATGGTGGGGCTTAATGGGGTTAGGATTGGTCAGGGAAGGTTAGAAATTAGGAGGATAGGAATTAGGATTAGATTTTTTTATTAAGGGTAAATTGAGAAAAATAAAATTTGACTAACAATTGACAATTAAAAATTTAACAGCAGGAATAAAATTGAAACGTATTTTAAATATTGAGAGTAAAATTAAAACAAATTAAATGTTAAGAATTTTTGGGGAAAATTCAAAAATGTTATGAATAAAAAATTTGGGAAAAAAAAGATTAAAACCATCATTTCTTTTTTTTTTTCACTTCTATTGTAACATTTTGGTTCTCAAGATTTTTTTTTTCAAAATCAAATTCATATGTTTTTTTTCTTTGTAAATCATCCCAAACTTTATAATTTTTTTAAATTATATTTTTTTCATCCAATCTTAAATTTTAAAATTATATTCAATCAAACACTCTTACTATATAAATGTATGTTTAAAGTGGTTGTAATGTCTTCGCTATCAAAATGGTGAAATTGAAAACATGACATTTTGATAATAAGGATGTTACAACATCCATGCACAAACCCTTGCTTGCAACCATGAAGACACGCATATTTCCTAAACTTGGTATACTGGGCTGCTTCATTACCTCTCACAATCTTCTTAGCATCTCCTAAAGATCTTGTAATATTAGTTCTAGACAATTGAACTCTAATTTTTCTTTTGAAATAATCAAATACCTCACAATGCCTAAAAGTAGGTTGCTTCGTTACCTTTTTTTTATTAGGATATGAGTAACCAACTTTCTAGTTGCACACCTATTTTTTGTCTTTCTCTCACAAGTATGGTCATCATCAAATGTATTAATCTACCAGCATGCATGCCTCTTGTTATAAGAACAATAGACCAACCAAGGACACTCTTCATTTTTACAAACAACTCTAACTCTAATAGTGTCATTCTTTGAATACCTTACTCCCCTTTCTTCTTGTAGAGTATAGTTTGTAACAACCCTCTTGAAAGCTTCTCTAATTGTAAATTCCATCCTTAATTTAAACCTGACATAGCCAAATTTATCAGCATCATTGAAAAATGAATTCACAACTAAGTCTGCCTCATCATCAGAATTTGGTGGAGTCCTTACCTCGTTTGACATCTAAGAGTCACCCAAAAATGAACCTGTTTATTAAATTATCACTAAATAAATAACACTAAATAAATATGCTTTAGCAAACCATAGATTACATTAAACTAAACTAAATAAAATACAATAAATAAGTTCAAACAAATATGATTTAGGAAAATATAGATTACACTAAACTAAATAAATAAAATGACTCCAAAAAAATATGATTTAGCAAAACATAGATTAAACTAAACTAAATAAATTACCAAGACTCTGCTTATTGGATTCATATCCTCCGTCCTTCTCAAAGTTCGAATCATCAGTTGGGGGATTAAGTCTTCTTTATGTACAACTTTTCGTTTTCCTTGTCTGACGTATTGACAGTTTACTTCTTTCTTTTTTTAGATATCTCTATCTTAGATTTAGTGCTAGATTCTGAAAATTCAGGTGGTAAATGTGGCTTGTAAAGACTATGTTCTGTAGATTCATATAAATTGAATGATTTACATTCAGCCCCAATGATTAGTTTTTTAGGTGCCTTCTTGCCATCAGAACTTGTCAAGCTTTTCTGGGTGATTTTGTTGAAGTGTTAAACTTGAAGCCACCAAATTATTTTATTGGTTTGGTGGTAAAATTTTTCTAACAGTTTGTGTAATTTTTGTGTTTGTTTTTTTCTAAGTTAAGAGAGTGGGTGTAATCAAATTTGGTTGAGACAATGGCTTGGTGCTGATGAAATTTTTTTGGGAGTAATGGAAATTATCTGTGATAAAGGCATACTGATAGTGGAATTGGGTGTAGGCTGTGGTGTGAACTTGGATGTGGGTTGTAGTGTGGATCCAAATGACTTGATATTTGGTTGCACAATTGACTCACCAGGTGATGTTAGAGTCTCTTGTTTAGTAGGATACACAATTGGCTTACAATTATGTTGGTTTCCTTAATACACTTGTGTTGCTCTAAGCTATTCTTATTACCTCCTCTACCAACACATTCATTATCATCAGACAGTTCCATATAATCTATAAACTCATGGATAAAGGGACCATGTTCAAAATAGATATGGATGATATTACCATTTTGGTAGTAGAGGCTAACCATATCCCTTAGATCTTGGTCCAACTTCAATCTCCTCAAACCGTATTCTAAAACATCTTTAGGATCCAAATACCAGCAAGCATCAGCTTTATCATAGCCCAACTCCTTGTAGTAACCAGTTATGGCAAAAACATCCAGGTAATCTGCATCAACTCTAAGCTATTCATCAGTGCGACTTGATGTGTATACAACTCTACCATCAGAATCTTGGGTCTCGAACCTTCCTCCATGAAAAAAAATGAGTCTCAGCTGACCACTCATCTGAAAAAATAAAACAAAATATACCAAAATTTACCATTACAAAAATTTTCAATTTTTAGAAAATGGTAAACAATCACTTATTTAAAAAAAATACATATTTATAGCCATACTAACAAATCATTAATTACACTAACACATGCATTTAACTTTGCAAGTCAGGATATCACCACAAGAAATTAGCACTACACCCAAAAAAAAGGCTAAATCCTAGAATACAACTACAAAAAAATGAATAATAGAAAATATTCAAAAAAAAAATAATTGCAAGCTACATAATCACAACATACCATGATGACCATCTAACTAATATCAATACAATGCAAAAAATAAAAATAAAAAATCTAAACCCTTATCGTTCACCGTGATAAATGTTTGAATCTGATCATGTTGACAGAGATAAAGAGATTCGCTGATCAAACGAGGGGATAGTGGACGAGTATCGGCGAACCATGACGACGCTAACTTGAAAAAGACAAGAAGGCGATAAAGGTGACGAGTACGTGTTGAAATTTTTGGTAGAAAAAAAACTTTAAATAACAGGAGACCATTTAAAAAATTTTTAATTGAAAAAGATAACTTATATGGACACAACGATATATCATTTTGCTGTAATTGAAAGTTCACCTCTAAATGATGTTGTTTAGTTAAATGTCAATTTGGTACTTAATTGTATCCCTTAACGCTGTTTAAACGTTTGGTTATTTTTAGACTAATAAAAATTTACAATTTTAAAAATAAAAGACTTATTTAATTATTTTAAAAAATAAAAAATTAATTATCTAAAATGAATTAAAAATTTTTTAGGATCATTTTACACATTACCTCTAATAGAATCTAAATCTAGTTATTATATATGAGAGTGTACTGTTTGATGTGAGAGTGAAGTGCATTAATCGCACGTCATTTTCATTGATTACCTTGCATAAAGGATTATGGACGGTGCCACAATAAAATCCGTATACGCCCAAAATTTATTTTATTTAAAAAAGTTTCACGTGTCAAAAAGTATTAACAATTTTATAATAAATTGTAGTTTTTTATAAAAAAAAATATTACAAAATATTATTTTATTTTATTATAATATTACTTTTATGTTACAAATATTTTTGGTAACAGGACCTACCACAATAATTCTATAGCAATTTTATTTTTGTTACAAGATCATTTGGTAACAAAATTAGCAATTTTTATAACAACTTTTTTCGATACAAATATTATTAATTTTTTGTTGCATACCGAAAAAGGAATTTTATGGCAGATAAGGAAGAGCAATTTAATTAAAATTCATAATTTTTGTAACCATTTTTTGTGTGATTGTTTATTCTTATTATTGATCATAACTAAATACATCATAATTGCCACATAGTATTATACACAAATGCAAGCTCATAACGGATAAGAAATAACATTAAAAAAAAAAAAAAAATAGCTGCAAGTATATTGACCGCAAATGGCTATCATTTTCGTTACAAAATGCATATGAATTTCTGAATGCTTACAAGAACAATGCAAAATAGAATTAGCTGCTAAAAAGCATGCACTCTGGTGGTCGAAATAGATTATGAAAGGCAGAGACGGATATAAGGGAGACGAGTGAAGGCTTTGGGTTCTTAAATTTTTAAAAAAAATTAATAATAATAAATTATTATGTATAATTTAATTTAAAAAAAATATTTAATATTTAATTTAATATTAAAAAAAGTCTAGTTTAATTTAAATATTAATAATTTTTAATATCTATAAAATAAGTAACAATATTAAAAAAATCTGAAAAATATATTATTACTAATATTATTTAATTAAAAATTTTTAAATCTCATAAAATAAAATTTTTTTTGGATCGTTTTTTTTATTTATTTGATATTAATTCTTTCTGTTTCAACTGTTACAACTAAGATATTTTTCAACTATGAATATTGTGAAAAATAATTTAAAAATAAAATGAAAGATGAATTTCTTGCTACTAATTGTCTTTTAATTATATTGAAAAAAATTACTGAAAATTTTGACACATAAATTCTATTATCGATAAATTTTATGATACGAAGAATTGACTACTTCGTTAATAAAAAGTACACACATATTTTTTATACTTTAAAATATATTTTCTATCAGTATATTTTTATAATACATCTTATATTATATATAATCTTTTACTTAATTTTTAATATTATATGTGTTATTGGCCCTTCCATGATAACATTTCTAGATTCGTCTCTTATGGGAGGTGCAGATCAAGGAATCTTAAGCTCACTCAAAAGTTGATAAATCAAGATAAGTTCAGTTTAAGAAACTGTCAATGCTCGATAGAGTTTCTCAGTGCCGTTACCAATAATGCCACTGGTGACAATTGTCTCTGCTCTTCTTTTTCCATACGGCGTCCTCCACCACCTCTCAGTATCTCTCTCCGTAGCACAATTTTTTTTTACACAATGTTTGGAACATAGATTTTGGAAGGAAAGAAAATAAAAAGGGAGAAAATAAATAAATAAAAACCTATTTTTTTTTTGTTTGGATTAGAGTGAAAAATGAGTGAAAAACAAAAAAATAGGTGTGGAATTTATATAATTTTTTTTTTCATATTGCTACTATGAAAACTGAAAAAGGAAGAGTAAACAATATTAAAATTTTATATTTACTCTTTCAATAACAAAAAATAAAATCCCTAACTCACTTTAATTTTTTCTTTAATTGGTGTTTTATTATATGTATTTGTTTGAAAAAAAATATATTACTTTTTTTATGACATTTAAAATTTTGAAAAATAAGAATTTTATAAGAATTATAAAATACAAAAAAAATCCAAAATTTTTATACAGAAAAAATACAAAAATTATTAGACAATAATACTGAAAGCAACTCCAAAAGAGTTACTTTTAAATATCAATTTTAATATTTTTAAGAAATAAATTGATTTAAATTAAAATTTATATTAAAATTGATAGATAAAATAAAATTGATTTTATTTTAGAAAAATAATATTATGTTAATAAAAGATTAATAAAATTATTACTTGTATAATTTTTTGATAAAATAATTAAAAATAATAACAAATTTAAATTAAATTAAAACTAAATATTAAAATAACAACTTTTATATATAATAAAATTATTATTTATTATATATGATTCCAAAAATATTGATATCGCATTTTGTGAAGCTCAAAATACAAGTGATATTTAAGCTAACATTTGATTAGCTCTCAAGACCAAACACCAAAAATAAAATAATATTAGCGGTGGCAAAACGGGTCGAACCCGCCGAGTCAAACCGCCAAAACCGCAAAAAAAGGCAAGTCGGGCCGAAATTTTAAACCCGCCAAATTTTAAAAAACTGTCTAAACCACACCGCCAAACCCGCAGGTCAGGGCGGGACGGGGCGGGCTGGCCCGGCGGGCTGGTATCTTATTTTTTTAAGGGCATTTTTGTAATTTTACCTATCATATAAATAAAAATTTTTTGCTCTTCCTTTCCAATTTCCACAATTAGCGGTGGCAAAACGGGTCGAACCAGCCAGGTCAAACCGCCAAAAAAAGGCGGGTCGGACCGAGATTTTGAACCCACCAAATTTTAAAAAATCGCCTAAACCGCACCGCCAAACCCGCGAGCCAGGGCAGGGTGGGGCAGGCTGGCCCGGCGGGCTGGTATCTTATTTTTTAAGGGCATTTTTGTAATTTTACCTATCATATAAATAAAAATTTTTTACTCTTCCTTCCTAGTTCCCACAATCAACACAGCCGGCCTTAATTTCCCATTTTCCCTTCCCACTTTTCCAGCTTCCCTGACCTTAGACTCCTTGAGAGAATGAGAGTTGAGAGTGAGACCCTGATCCTGAGTCGGTGAATACCTGTCCCTGAGACCCTGAGCATCGCCTTGTCCTCAAGGCCTCGACTTCCTTCAGCAGCTCATCATCGTCACCCGTCGGTCTCCCAGTCGCCAGTTGCTGCCTCACCGAATCGCACTTCCAGTGGCGCTGTTGGTCTTGCCTCTACTCTATCCTCTGCTCATCTCTCCTCCTTTGCATCTCATCGCCGTCATTCTCCCACTCGCCGGTCCCTGTCTCGTACGATTCTCGCCCGTCCTCACCGAATCGCACTCCTGGTGGCGCTGTTTGGTCTCGTCAGTCCTCTGCTCATCTCTCTTCTCTCCTCCTTTGCCTCTCGGGTCTCGACGGTTCTGTGTCCGACCTCCGGCAGATTCCCGGCGCGCTCCTCTCTCCTCCTCTGCTTCTTGGCGACTGTGTTTCAAACTCAGTAAGTGAAGTTATTTATTTATTTTTTTTAAATAAGGAACTGTGATTACAGTTTAGTGAGTTACTGAGTTTACCTATTCATTATTTTTGTTATGGCTATATCATATAATCATATATTCATGTGTTTGTGGTTGACTGGTTCTGGACAGCTTGTTTCATGCTTATCAATTTTTTTTTGAATTTGTTTAGGAAACTTGTTTCACTGGACACTGGATTTTGTGAATTTGTTTAGAAAACTTGTTTTGCTGGACACTGGACAGATTCTTTCATGCTTTTGTGGACAGCTTCTTTCTCCTATTTTTTAAAATGCTAACTAACTTCTAATTTATGAATGAATTCAAATATCGAAACTAGTTTGGTGGCTTGGTAGCTTGATTGAATATGCTATTGACTGTTTATTCTTAATTTCTTATTTATGTTGATATGCATTCTTTGATATGCATTCTTTATTTCTGTTTTAATTCGTTGCTTTAATGATTTTTGCCTTAAAGGGATGCTTGGTGTATTTGTTTTGAATTTTTGATGCAACATTATTGAAAATTATTAATGGTTCATTTCCTCTGCTTAGCTTCTTTCATACTTGTTCTGATGTATTTGTGTTATTTAGGTTGAATTGTTGATTTTGCTATGGTAACCCTTTCTCTATGGAAGTTGATAGTGGGAATGTAACACAAAATCCTGAAAATATGGAAACATCTGAAACGGCAGAAGATATTAAAAAGATAAAGACAAAGGCAACAACATCTGATGTGTGGAGATATTTCACAAAGCTTGGACCTGGTGATGATGGTATAGATCGTGCTCAATGTGATGGATGCAAACAGAAGTTCAAGGCTGGTGGTAAACAATATGGGACATCGTCACTTAAGCGTCATTTAGACAGGTGCGTGAAAATAGACTTTGAGGATATTGGTCAAACTTTGATAGAAATGCAAAATAAAATGGGGGCTCTCAAGATAGATAATCATGTATCGCGAGAGATGTTTGCTGCCTTTGTGATTGATTGTGATGTTTCCTTCTCTATTGTTGATAATAAAAAATTTAGGAATTAGATAAAATACATCAGTCCAACTCTAGGCTTGATTACTAGAAATACTCTTAAAGAGGATGTGCTGAAAATTTACACAAGGGAAAAAGAAAAGCTTAAAAGTACTTTAGTAGCCATTCCCAATAGAATTTGTTTGACTTCTGATTTGTGGACATCCATCACTACAGAGGGTTATTTATGCTTAACTGCTCACTTTGTTGATTTAAATTGGAAATTGCAAAGTAAAATATTGAGTTTTTGTCATATGTCTCCTCCTCACACGGGATTTGAATTGTCTTCCAAGATTTTTGAGCTTTTAAATGAGTGGGGAATTGAAAAGAAGATTATGACTCTTACACTGGATAATGCATCTGCTAATGATACATGCCAAGATCATTTGAAAAGTACATTAAATATGCATGATTGGTTGTTGTGTGATGGGGAGTTCTTTCATATTCGTTGTTCTACTCATATCTTGAATCTTATTGTACAAGATGGATTAAAAATTGCTCATGATGCATTGGATAAGATTAGGAAAAGTGTGAAATATGTAAGGGGATTGGAAAGTAGAATGATAAAGTTTAAAGAATGTGTTTCTGCGATTCCTGGTTTGAATTTTACAAGTGGGTTGCATATAGATGTTACTACTCGATGGAATTCTATGTACATTATGCTCGAAAGTGCTATCAAGTATCGGAAGGCCTTTGAGTATTTGAAGGCAACTGATCATGCTTATAAGTATTGTCTTTCGGTTGATAAATGGGGGAGAGCTGAAAGGATATGTGAATTTTTATACCCCTTTTATGAAACCACTAATTTGATTTCTGGTACATCTTACCCTACTTCGAATTTGTATTTTCTATAAGTCTATCATATTCAATGTGTTTTGATGGAAAGTTTGAGAAGTGAAGATGAGCTTCTAAGGAGCATGAGAGAAAAGATGATGAACAAATTTAAGAAGTATTAGGAAAAGTATAGTGTCATTCTTGCATTTGGTGCTATTCTTGATCCTAGGCTTAAGATTTCTACTTTAGAGCTTATGTATGAAGAGATTGATACTGAGACTGCAAAAGGAAAGGTGGAACAGGTAAAAAAGAAATTATACAAGCTTTTTGAAAAATATGACAAGAATTCTCCTCCAACTGTTGAAGCACAAGGACCTAGTATTCAGTCTTCATCCATGACCCATACTCCTGAAAGTACAAGCAAGAAGCGACTTACGATTGTTGGCGTAAGTAATGTTTAGCATATTTTAATTCTCTTATATTATTGATTGTCATTATTCTATCTTAACAAGATGTGATTATTTCTATTTTGCTAGAAATTGATGAAACGTAACAATCAAGCTGAGGTCTCTAGTGGAAAGAATCCACTTGATACATACTTGGAGGAGCCACTTTTGTCAAAGGATTGCTTTGAAGATTTAGATGTTTTGGAATGATGAAAATTATATGAGAGTCGTTATCCGAAGTTATCAATCATGGCACGTGATTTATTGAGTATTCCAATTACTACGGTTGCATCGGAATCTGCCTTTAGTATTGGAGCTCATGTCATTAACAAATATAGAAGTTGAATGTTGCCAGAAAATGTTGAAGCTGTGATTTGTACTCGCAATTGGAATACAGGCTTTGTTGATGGTAATTAGATTGTCAGTTACTAATTTAATATTTATATAATATTTAAGTATTTATATCTTGTTCTAAATTTGGGTATTCTTCTAATTGTAGGTGAAGGTGAAGATGTGAATCCTCAAGGTGCTAGGCGAGGCGGTGTTTCAACTTCCGGATCAGATTCAAATTTTATTGATTTGGAAGTTGATAATTGATTTATGTGAATTGATTTAAGGATTATTTTGGGTGTCTTGTTAATTTATGAATTATGTTGTGTGTTTTGTTTTAATTATAGTAGGATTTATGTGTGGATTATGTGTTTGTTTTATTATTGTTATGCACTTAGCCACTTATGTTTGAGACTTTGATATTTATTATTTGTTATGTTATTTTCAATGAAAAGAGTTATAGTGGTTAATTATAAATTTTTTATGAATTAATAATTAATTTAAGATATTACTTTATATGTTAAAAAATTAATTCAATAAAATAATTTTATTATAAAATAAAATAATTGTTAGTAGTTAGTTAGTACGATAAATTGAAAAATATGGTTAAATTTTTATATATGGTTAAAAAATATTTAAAAAAAAAAAGAGGCGGGCTGGTAGTCTGCCCTTTGGCGGGGTAGCAAGTTGAGCCCATATTAGTTTGGCGGAATGGGCCGGCCCGCCCCATATTTGGGTGGGCTTTGGCGGGGCGGGACGGACCAGCCCGCTTTGCCACCCCTAAAAAATATGTACCCCAACTCGAGACCAAACACCGAAAAGGAACAAAATGGTACTGACAAAAACCACCTAAACACAAAATCCCAAGGAAGCAAAGGTGAAAAATTCATACCACATAAGGGGTGGATTTTTTATTTAAATAAATTAAAAAGATATTTTATTTATTGAAATGAATAATTTTAAAAAATATTACAAAAATACATAAATTATGTTTACAGTATAAATGAGATAAATTTACACGTAACTCGTTTACACTATAAACGAGATAAGATAAGGTAACGCCTATATATAGATGTCATTTATAACGAGTTTCTGGGCCTCATTTCGAACCTTTCTACCACTTTCTCCTCTCTTCTACCCCTTTCTGACCATATTATCGAGCAAGACGAAGATGGCGCGCACATATGCACGTGATCCAAAGATTAATAGGCTGAACGCGACTTGGCACTACGCCGGGACAACCGACTTTGCAGTTAGTTTTCTTATCTTGACGTTTATGTTATCCTATATATGTATAGTCACGGTTAGAATACTTGTCAGGAATTATAATACAATTTGTATCGTTAGCTAGCAACAAATCATCGATAGGATATAATTCTAAGAATGTGGTTCTCATTTTCTTGTAGTTAAGTTTTTAACTAGATAATTATTAATTTAGATGTCAAATACTTTGGTAGATATTTTTCAATCGTTGAAGTTAGTTTATTGGTTACATGTTTCTTAAGTTATTAATGTAGTTGTTAACTATGCAAGTAAAAGTTATTTTTTTAGTTAAGTGAATTATTATGTAATTTGTATTTACTTAAATTAAATTATTGAGTTAAAATTTGATAATTAGATTATTAATTATTTTAATGAATGTCTTTATTTTAAGTAACATCTTGAAAAAATGTTTATTAATTAACTATGTAAATGTTAATATAAAAGGTTTTATTGACATAAATTTAATTAGTACATATATGTAAATTTCTGTTAAATAAATGTATACAATAGTTAAGTCAGTTTCGTTATGTAGATGCATGTATACAAATTTTTAATAATTGTGATCATTTTTTTTTTAGATGCATCGCTTACTTCTATCTCAACGAGTGAGTCACACACTTTTACCACGGAACGTCATCGTCCGTATTTGAGGGAGGCCGACTTCGACGATACGGTGCCTCCCAGGAACTTCATCTTTAACGACTCCCTGATAACGGCATTTGTGAAGCGCTGACATTCGAAGACCCACACATTCTACCTGCCATGGGGTGGGGCCACTATCACCCTGTAGGAGGTGACGTACCACCTTAGACTACGCGTGCACGGAGAACAAATGGGAGGATGCTTACGTGATTTATATAGATGGTACGACACGGAGACATAGAAGTTGGTGGAGCGACTGCTCGGTGCCATACCTCCAATGGTTACACAGTAGGAGGCGTAGAGGAAGGAGTCGTTCTCGCTGAAACTTACATGGCTGCAGAACTCTGTCTGCATATGCCATAGATGGATGATCCGGAGACACTCCAACAGTATACAAACTGTTACATTTCGTTACTGATCGAGGGTTACGTATCTAATTTACATTATAAATGAGATAGTTTACACTGCAAACGAGATAAATAATTCTATGTATTTTTATAATAATTTTTAAAATTAACTTTAGTAAACAAAATATTTTTTAATTTATTTAAATAAAAATTCCCATAAGGTATACCCTAGTTGTGTCTCTCCATTAAAAAAATAAATAAAAGGAATGATAATTTTTTCAAAATTATTATATATATGCTAACATCAACTCTTAAATTCAATCACTATATATTTGTGTATCTAATACTATGTTCTTTAACTTATTTTAAATTTATATTTTATACTTTAATATAGAGTAAAGTATCATTTTTGTCCCTAACATTTGGGATAAATTTTATTTGTATCCCTAACATTTAAATCATCCTATTTGTGTTCTTAACATTTGTAAAAGTAATCCAATAATGTTATCCTACCATCAATTACACATCATGAGCTTTAGTTTGAGTTTTGAAAATCTCTTCTTAAAGTTAGAATACAAATGTTTGAGGCACAACCGATGATCCACTCTGAAAAATAGCTCATCAAAAGTTGAAACTAATCCCTGCAACATTTACATAATTCACTTTCTTAGGGACATAATTGAACCTAAACACAAATAGTGGGTACAATATTAAAATCGAATACATCTAAGTGATACCTAATTGAGAATGAATACATCCAAGTGAGAATAATTGAAAAATACAATCTGATTTATTAATATAATTGACGGCAGGATAATATTAAATCACTTTTATAAACGTTAGGGATACAAATAGGATGATTTAAACGTTAGGGATACAAATAAAACTTATCCCAAATATTAGAAACAAAAACGATACTTTACTCTTTAATATATATTTATACTAATGACTGATTTTGACAACTAATTTTGATGAATACTTAGCATGATTTTTTCATACACTTTATCATAAAATTATTTATCTTAAAAATTTTAAAAAATACATAAATATATATATATATATAAATAATTATATTTCTAATACATTCTCTTTATATATACAAGACTCTTTTTTTATGTTAATTTTGCATTTTTTCCTGTTTCTTTTGTTTGTATATATGGTGCTTAAATTATTTTTTTGGGATACTTAAATTCTAATATTATATTATAAAATTAATTATTTTAAAAAATATAAATTAATAAATAAAAATATAAAAATAATTATATCTTTAATATATATATATATATATATATATATATATATATATAGAGGACTATTTTAGTATGTTTATACTATGGTGATTATAGTGTTTCAAAAAATAATGTTAATTAAAGTAATATTTTTTTAAAAAATGATATTAAAAAAAGTGTTACTAAAATATGAAAAAAAATGTCATTTTAATTTTAACAACACTTATATTATTACCATAATTACTATAAACATACTCATATTATATATATGATTTTAGTATATGATTATATTTATAGTGTCTATGGTAATAATTGTTAGAATTAAAATTACATTTTTCTATATTTTTAGTAATATTATTTTTTAAGTAATATTTTTAATAAAATATTATATAATAATAAAAAATATTATTTTAATTTTAATAATACTTTTTAAAATATTATTGTTATTATAATATAATTATATTGAAATGACCCTGAATATATTGGTTCACATATATGTCTAAATGATATACGTTAAAAACAGATCAGATAGCTAAACAAATGGTCCAAGTATAAAATATATATTGCACTTGGAACTATAAAATCAAATCCTCAAGTAGTTGAAAAAATCAAGGAAATATATAAATTTATAAACTAACAAGGTGATCATGAGATGGTTTTAAAGCATCCATGTGCACTTGATATATATCATGTCGCCCCCAATCATAATCATATACATATCATCCAGATCTACATCATTCTCTCATCATCGCATGGTACAATGCAAAGAATTTTCATTCTATTAGACTAATGAAACGGAAAATCCATAGTGATTCAACCAGAAATAGAAGGACTTGAAATTAAATGATATACGTATTAAAAAAAAGATGTTTTTGGCCAGTCAGACAGCCGCCGAGTTTTTTAATTTTGATATGGAGTGAGTATTGGTGTATAGTATGATTATGGAGGTATATAATATTTTACCAAGTTGAGATGGTTGTGCCAAATAAATCGGATAGTCTGATTGGGAGAGTATAATCGAATGGTCTGATTACAGTAATCGGACGATACACAAATTGGATCGTCCAATTTGTATACTGACGTCTACATGGCGCACATGCAGTGAAATTTTGGTTGGCTTCGTTGTTTTCTATATCCTGTTTGAATGTCACCTCCTCCCAGCATCCATCATTTTCACTCACATACACTATCCTTCTCTGCTTACTTTCTAACCCCTCAACCATCTTTATTTTCAATCATTGTCGGACTATAAAACAGCAGAAAAAAATTTTTTTAATACAATACCAAGAAGACCAAGAATTAAAAAAATGAATCAGTTAAAACTTCACATTATTTATTATCTTAGACATCTAAATTATGTAATTTTTTATTATCTAATATTTTGATTTAATAAAAATAATAGTGATAATATTAGATTTTAGTAGCAATATTATAGTAGCAGTCATTAGAAATTAAATATGTATGTATGATACTATTATTGTTAAGTGTTAGAAATAGTGAATAAAGTAGAATTAGCTGGTTTATAAAGTCTGTGAATAATTTTGATTAATAATATGTTTTGCTTTGGAATGAAATTTATGATTATTGATTAATATGATTATTCAAAATCTAAGATCTAAAATCATTGAAAAAAGACATCCAAAATTTATAAAAAAAATTCAAAAATAGTGTATTCGACGCACGAGGGATATTTCTTGCACATCGCCAGCGACGTTATTTTGGTGATGAACAGCGACATTGGAGGTGGAACGAGTCCTAAAATTTGCTCGTAAATCTAATGGTAACGAGCCTTAAAATTCAAAGCGCGCAAACCTTCTTTCCCTTCATTTCGAAATCCCCTCTCTCTAACCTTTCTTCTCCCACTCTCTCTCTCTCTAACCCTCTACTCTTCTCGCTGCTCCGTTGTTTCCGCCGTTATCGTCGTCTCCTCTCCCCCTCATCGAAACCAGCCCGTTCCTCATCTCCCCCTTCCCTGTCATCTGCGACTCCTTTTCTCCCTCTCTGTTCATGTTTCACCATCACTTCCCAGCACTGTCGCAGTGCTCCACCAGTAGCGGCTGTCGTTGCCACTGCATCTCTCTCTCCTAAGTTCTTCTTTCTCTGTTTAAAGCTCAGGTTCCATGATCACTCCTTTTTTGTTTAAGTTAATTTAGGATTTAGTTCGTTATATGTTAATTTGTCGTTAATAAGTAAAATTGGTTATCATTGGTTATCATATATTAATTGCATGCCTTAGAAGAATCAAATGTTAATTAGGATGGAGATTTCACGTTCAGCGTTGGGTGGGTTTAAGCCATTAAAAATAAATTTTTTTGTTAAAGCCTAAATAATTAATAATTGACATTTTTTATGTGACTATATCAAATATTATTTCAGCTATTAAGTTTAATTTACTTGTTTATGATATTTGAAGATATAAAATTAATATTATATAAATTGTATTAATTATACATTATACCTAAATCATTATATGTTGTATGTGCTAGTACTTGTGTCTTGTAATTTACGCAATATAACAACTTCTATGAATTAATGAGAATGTAAAGGATTAGATTTAATTTTTGAGTATTCATTATGTTAAGAGTAAAGTATCATTTTTGTCCTTAACGTTTGGGGTAAGTTCTAAAGTTGTCCTTAACGTTTAAATCATCCTATTTACGTCCCTAACCAATTGACTCAATGTTGTCCTGCCGTTAGGGATCTGTTAACAGAATTGATGGGGAGACAAAATTGAGACGATTTTAAAACGTTGGAGACTTAAATAGGATGAAAATATTGGGGACAAAAATGATACATAGAAATAAATTTTAATTTTATCTTTCAATAATATCAATTTTTTACGGTACATAGTTATTTAATTATTTTTTAATCATATCTAAGTAAATTACACTTAATCACATTACTTTAATTCTAAATAAATTTATTTTTTTATAATTTTACTCTTAAAAATTTTTACTCATCATAAAATATTTGTAGAATGTCTAGTACATAAATTTGTGGGAAAAAAATAACATACAAAATGAAGTAATGTGATTCTAGCCATTCTACAAATATTTTATGATAAGTAAAAATCTTTAAGAGTAAAATTATAAAAAAAATAAATTTATTTAGATGACTAAAATCTATAAGAGAAAAATTATAAAAAATAAAATTTATTTAGAATGAAAGTAATATGATTAAATATAATTTACTTAGATGTGATTAAAAAAATAATTGAATAAGTATGTACCGTAAAAGATTTATATTATTGAAGGATAAAATTAAAATTCATTTCTATGTATCGTTTTTGTCCCAAACGTTTTTCGTCCTATTTAAGTCTCTAACATTTTAAAATCATCTCAATTTTGTACCACTGTTAATTCTGTTAGCAGATCCCTAACGGCAGGATAATATTGAGTCAATTTTAAAATATTAGTGACTTAAGTAGGACGATTTAAATGTTAGGGACAACTTTAAGAGTTACTCCAAATGTTAGGGACAAAAACAATACTTTATTTACTCTTATGTTAATCTATATGAATGCATAGGAATTATGAAACTATTATAAATAAAAATGAAGTAATATATTGTGAAGCCCTTATTGTAAAATAAACATCATGGTGATTTGATGAACATATATAAAAATTATTTGCTAAAATTTCTGAGAATAACTCAAATAAAAATGTTGCATTTTTTTAATGTATAAACAAGTTTATATATTCTGCTAGAAATATTGTAAATTTAATTGAGTTTTGACTGATGCTGTGGATTGAAGTTGGTTGGATTTGTGGAAACTGTAAGGTGCATATGTCCAATTTTAAGGGAGGTCATGTCAAATATTTTTGGAAATAATATAAATGTTGAAGTATTTGTGTTGTATATATGCTAATTAGTGTTAATAATATATTCTCTTTGCAGATTTGATGATAGGTAGTAGAGGTAGAACGAGTGGGTCTCGTGATCGTGATAGAGGGAGGGTTTCCACTGGATTCCCAGGGACTGCTCAATCATCACCTTCTACCCCGACTACCTCATCAACCCCTATGATGTTACAGGCGGGTGTAGTGGACCAGCAATTCATCATGCTCTTAAACCCGAACTACATGGCTCCTTTTGCTACGCCCCCCTCTGCCCTCTACAACTCTAGCAACAGATCCCGTGGTGGATGATTCCTCTAATGCTTCCTAGCCAGATGCCCGTCCATCACCACCTGTTATATGTATCAAGATTTGGCCTATTGGCATGCAGGCGTAATACATACTATTTTAATATTTTTTACCCGCAATCTATTTTGAATTTCTTAAGTTTTATGTGTTTTTATGTGTTTTTTAATCTTAAGTTTTTCATTGATAGGTTTCCACCAAACAACAATGCATGTACACACAAGATCTCCAATGTGATTAAGTTCATGTACAACAACCCATGATTGAACTACACGAAGATCCCTATTGAGATCAGAGAGCAATGGTTTCAGAAGTGGGCAGTATGAACCCAATGTTGTTGAATTAACTGTATTTTAACTGTATTTTATTTCAACAAACTAATGTTGTTGAATTAATTTGTGCAAGAGAAATTTATATGGGTTAGAAACATGATATCTTGATTAGGAAGATCTACGACCACCAGATAGCTAGGCGACTTCAGCATATGATGCAGGATGTTCGTTAGGGGCACAACCACCTCACGATTTGGCTACGTCCAGATCTTAAGAAGAAATTGGACGTCTATTTTAGTACTGATAAGGGGTTCAAGTGTTTCTATCTGATGAACAAAACTAACAGGGCTTCACCGAGGTCGTTGAAGTATACCGGTAGGTTGGCAACTTTCATAAAGATGAAGAGTAGGCTAGTATGTAATTTATTTGTTAATTCTTGTTAATTATTACTTGAATTAATTGTTATTCAATTTATTTTATTAGTTGGTTTCAATATGTGTACTCTAATTCGTTGGATCGTGAGGTGACACTGATGGAGACCTTCAAGTATACCCATATGCTGAAGGCCAACAAGGAGAGATTTGTTGATGAGCAGTCTACGGCTCATTATGTGAGTTTCAATCAATTATAACTTTGAAATTTATTCGATTTAAAGTCAATTAACAATCATCCTAATCACAACGTAAGTTATACAGAAGGACTACATGCCAAGATTGGAGGACGCGACTCAGCAATTTTAGCCGCCTGGTAGGGACGATCCCAACACCGATGCCTTAGTGGTAAATCCTGATAGGGTTTGGCGCGAGACCACCTTTGAGCTTTACAAGAATCACGTCTTCGGGTTGGGTCGTTTTCGCCAACAGCCTCTGCAGCTCCGCATTGGTGACTTCATCTGCCTCTGCCTCTACCACCAGCTCTGGCGAGTTCATCTTTTCTTTATTTTCTTAGTAATATATATATAGATTTATTGAGTTTTTATTAAATTTTGGTCTTTTAGACTAGTTTGGATGCTACTTTGATTTGCATTATGGTTTTATTATTTTCAGAAAATATCCGGGCGAGTTTGATAGAGTTCATGCAGAAGAAAAAGGAAGAAAATTGATGCTGTCAAGCTGGAGCTAAACGCCGTTACCTGGCATTTGGCACCAAATGCCTCGTACTTCATGCATGCTCTCTGTGAAGCTGATGCTAAATGCCACGACTTGGCGTTTAGCGCTAGGTGCCTCGTAAAATGTGCCTAGAACCACACGCTAGTAGGCACCCAGAAAGTAATGGAAATAGCCTCTGTTCAGCAGCGCTAAACGTCGAGCCCAGCGTTTAGCGCCAGTAGCGCGTTTTTGAACTCCAAGGAAGGCTTCGTTAGCTTTAGTTTTTAGTTTTTTATTTATTTTTATTTTATTTGAAAACAAACACAATCTTTTAGGTTTTAGAATTTATTATTTTATTTTATTTTCAAATCAATTAGGTTAGATATAAAAGGGAAAAAGATTCAACCCTTCGGGTTCTCTTCTCCTTCTTCCTCATATCGTACATTCAGACTTTTTAGAATCCTGGTTTTTCTCTGAGCCATGAGCAACTAAATATCCTCTGTTAAGGTTAAGAGCTCTGTTTATTTTGATGGATAAATACTACTATCATTCTACTTTTGATTAATGCACTAATTTAAATTCAAGGATTGCTTTTGATCTTCATCCTAGGAATTAGAGTATAGTGGAAGATAACTCTCTTTCTACTAGAATTCTTTTTGAATCTTGGAAAAGTTAACTCACTTGAATAACAGCTTGAAGTAATTTCTCATAATTCTCTAATTAACTAGACTTGACATGATACGTAACATATAATCACCTTATGTTTGGGCACTTAGGGTTTGTGTGGCTAATAAAATAGAATTGGACTTAAACCTTTAATCTAAATTAAGTAACCAAGGAATTACCAGTTGATTAGGTTAGAGGAGATTAAATCAGTAAGGAATTAGGGTTTAATCAATTAAAGTTTTCGATGAATTGAATTTTGTATGATTAAAGTATTTGGCAAGAATTATTAATCTGGAAAAGTAAATATCTAAAAAACTTTAATAGTTTTCCCATATAATTCTTACAATCCATTTACTGTTTGCTTCCTTAAATTCTCTAATTTCTGTTTTATGATAATTGGAACTCAAAATACTCTTTTTTGTTTGTCTAACTAGCTTAATCACTCAACTATTATTGCTTTATCCATTAATCCTCGTGGAATCAACCCTCACTCACCTGAGGTATTACTTGGTATGACCCTCAACTATTAGTTTGTAGTTTTCGAAGTCTGCACCAAGTTTTTGGCGCCGTTGCTGGGGATTGATTGTGATTGACAACTACCCATTATTTGATTACCTAAATTAGACGTTTTCTTGCTTTAATTTTCTTAATTTTCTTCCTTTGAATTTTCGAATTCCACTGAGCATTTTTCCTTTGTTTTATTCATTTTATTTTCTTATTTTTCCTTCTTTTAATTTTTAAAATTTTCTTTTCTTTTTCTTTAATTTTCAAAAAAATTATTTTCTTTTATTCTAGTTCATTTTATTTTATTTTGTTCACTCGAGTTACTTCACTAGGAATTCTCTTCACTCTGACATAGAGATTTCTACCTTTTCTTGTTTTTATTTGATTATGAGAAGGAACAGAGACAAGAAACCTCTTTTTAACTTCGATCCTAAGATTAAAAGGACTCTAAGAAGACGCTTATAACAGGCTAGGACTTACGGAGCTGCTAAGAATGACAAGGATGATTTTGGGAAAGAAGCTGAAGAAATCACTATGGAGCTAAACAACAACAATAATGTTGCTATCCCTAATGCTCCCAATGCTCCTGAGCAACCTAGGAGAACACTTGGCTCCTACGCTGCTCCAAATCCTAACTTCTATGGCAATAGTATTGTTGTCCCACCTATGAATGCTAACAATTTTGAGTTGAAACCCTAGCTCATTACTTTGGTGCAACAAAACTATTAGTTTCATGGACTCCCGCAGGAAGACCCAAACTTGTTCATCTCTAATTTCTTGCAAATTTATAATACAGTAAAGACTAATAAAGTCCATCCTGATATTTATTAGTTGTTGCTCTTCCCATTTGCTGTAAGGGATAGAGCTAAATAGTGGTTTGATACACAACCCAAAGAAAGTCTTAATACATGGGATAATGTGGTTAGCAAATTTCTGGCTAAGTTCATTCCACCTTAGAGACTGACCAAGCTAAGAACTGATGTTTAGAAATTTAGGCAATAAGAGGGTGAATTTCTCTATGAAGCTTGGGAGAGATACAAGGTTATTCTCAGAAAGTGCCCTCCCGACATGTTTTTGGATTGGATTCAATTATAAATTTTCTGTAGGAGAATCCCTTCATATGAAAAAAACTACTGAAGAGGCTCTAGAGTTGATTGAGATGGTTGCTAATAACCAATATTTGTATTCTTCTAAGAGGACTGCCGTGAGGAAAGGAGTCATGGAACTTGATGCTTGGGATATAGTTCTTGTTCAAAATAAAGCCATGTCTCAACAGATAAATGCTATTACTCAACACTTGGGTGGATTGCAAGTCTCTGCTATTAATACCCAAGATGTTTCTTATAACATGTATGGTGGCTTTTCTCAAGGTGAGAACTATGACTATGGTCAATTTCTCCCTGAACATGTCCATTACATGGGCAATTCCTCTAGATCCCCTAATAATGATCATTTCTCCAAGACTTATAATCCATGGTGGAAGAATCACCCAAATTTTGGGTGGAGAAATCAACCACAAAGGCAACCGAACTTCAACAACAACACTTTTCCTTAGGGCAACTTTAATCAGAATAACTTCAATAACAGCCGTCAGTTTTAGCCCTCTCAATAATATCAAGCACCTTCTTATTCTCAAAAATCCTCTGACTTGGAATCTACAATTGAAGAGCTCCTCAAGAGTACTCATAGTTTCATGCAAGGAACCAGAGCTTCAATTAGAAACTTGGAGATTCAAATGGCTCAATTGAGTAAGAAAGCATCTGAGAGGCCTCCTAATACCTTTTCCAGTGATATAGTGCCTAACCCAAAGGAACGGTGTGAGGCCATGCATCTAAGAAGTGGTAGGGTAGCAGGGTCAGAAACAGAGGTTAATGAGGAGCCATTTGAAAAAAAAGCTCAAGAGGAGGCTAAAATAAATGAGGAAGACGCTCCTCCAAGACATTTGAACAATCCATTTCCGGTTGATCTTGAGCAATATCTAGTGAAGTCTCCAATGTCTAAGTACAAGCCAAAAATACCATATCCTTAGAGGCTTCTAAAGGCATCCAGAGACAAGCAATTTTCAAAATTATTAAAGGTCTTCAGGAAGCTTCAAATCAACATTTCTTTTGCAGAGGCTCTTCAATAAATGCCTCTTTATGCCAAGTTTATGAAGGAATTGTTGACCAACAAGAGGAATTAGAAGAAAAGTGAAACCGTGGTGTTCATCAAGAAATGTAGTGCTATTTTTCAGAAGGATCTCTCTGAGAAGATGCAAGATCCGGAAAGCTTCTTAATTTGTACCATTGATGATATTACTATTCAGAGGACATTATGTGATCTTAGAGCAAGCATCAATCTCATGTCACTTTCCTTGATGAAAAAGCTCCATATTGATAAGGTAAAACCCACCCGTATTTTTCTGTAACTTGTCGACCGTTCAATTAAATTTTCTCTTGGAGTTGATGAAAATTTACTAGTGAAAGTGGGACCTTTTAGTTTTCATGTTGATTTTGTTATACTAGATATGGAAGAGGACAAGAATATCTCTATTATTTTGGGGAGACCCTTTTTAGCTACAAGGAGAGCTCTTAGGCTACGTTTGTTTACAGAGATAGGACACTGAGACAGGGACACAGAGATACAAAATCATGTTTGACAGAGAAAACATCGACAGAGACAATGTATCCAGGGACACTAAATTAGTGTATTTTGTGTCCATCCTGACAGGAAGGATACGGAGACACTAACAAGGGACACAACTTATTTTTCATTTTTCTTTCATTATTCTTGTTAATTTTTTATTATTATTATTTTCATCTTAAATTTTTTGAATGAAAAAATGAGAATAAATTAGATTTTCATAATTTATTCTAGTTTATCACCAAACAGGATACAAAAACACAAAATTTTGTGTCTCTGTCCTTTATGTCTTGTTCTCAATGTCTTGTCTTGTCCTGTTCTCATAAACAAACGCAGTCTTATTGATTTGCAAAAGGGTGAGTTGACTTTGAGAGTCAATGAAGAAGTTGTCCTTAATGTGCTTGAAGCTCTGAAATATCCTAGTGATTATGAGGGATGTATGAAAGTTGATCTTATTGAGCCATTGATTCAAGAGGTTTTTGAAGATGAAGAGCTTAATGGTATTTTAGAATCTCCTTCAGAGGATGGTTTGCTTAAAATTGATGATTTACCACCTCAAGAAAGGGAACAAAAAATGCCACTTAAGGAGGAAGAGCCATTGAAGCTTGAGTTAAAGCCCTTGCCTCCTTCTTTGAAGTATACATTTTTAGGCGAGCATGATTCTTATCCAGTTATTATTAGCTCCTCTTTAAGGCATGAGGAAGAGGAAGCCTTGATTCAAGTGCTCAAGTGCCATAAAATAGCTCTTCGATGGACCATTGGTGATTTGAAAGGGATTAGTCTGACTAAGTGTATGCACAAGATCTTACTTAAGGAGGATGCTAAACTGGTTGTGTAACCACAAAGGTGACTAAATCCAACCATGAAAGAGGTGGTCCAAAAAGAAGTAATGAAGCTTTGAGAAGCCGAGATAATTTATCCAATTTCTGACAAACCATGGGTGAATCCAGTGCAAGTGGTTCCCAAGAAAGGAGGCGTGACAGTGGTCAAGAATGAGAAGAATGAGCTTATCTCTACAAGAACCATCACGGGGTGGCATATGTGCATTGATTACAGGAGGCTCAACACAGCAATAAGGAAGAACCATTTTCCTTTGCATTTCATTGTTAAGATGCTTGAGAGGTTAGCTGGATATGTATTTTATTATTTTTTGGATGGTTATTCTGGCTATAATCAGATTGCAGTGGACCCTCAAGATGAAGAGAAGACAGAATTCACATGCCCCTTTGGTGTATTTGCTTACCGGAGGATGACGTTTGGACTGTGTAATACCCCAGCAACTTTTCAGAGGTGCATGCTTTCCATATTTTTTGACATGGTTGAAAAGTTTATTAAGGTATTTATATGGATGATTTTTCTGTATTTGGTAATTCTTATGATTCTTGCCTGAGACATCTTTCCTTGGTCTTGAAAGGGTGCCAAGAAACAAACCTTGTTTTGAATTGGAAAAAATGCCATTTTATGGTAACTAAAGGTATTATTCTTGGGCACCAGATTTCAAGTAAAGGAATAGAGGTTGATAAAGCTAAGGTAGAGGTAATTAAAAATTACCACCACCCACTATTATAAAAGCAATCCAGAGTTTCTTAGGACATGCAGGATTTTATAGAAGATTTATAAATGATTTTTCTAAGATTACTAAGCCTTTGAGAAACCTCTTGGTTGCGAACATTCCTTTTTATTTTGATGATAATTGTTTGCATGCTTTTGAGACTCTGAAAGCTAAGCTTGTCTCTGCTTCCATCATAGCTCCTCCTAATTGGGATTTACCGTTTGTATTGATGTGTGGTGCCAGTGATCATGCTATAGGAGCTGTCTTGGGACAGAGACAAGACAAGCTTGTGCACGTCATTTACTATGCTAGCCATTTGCTAAATGACGCGCAAAAGAATTACACAACTACGTACAGATAAAGAGTTATTAGTTGTAGTTTATGCTTTTGATAAGTTTAGGTCCTATTTGATTAGTAAGGCTATTGTTTTTACTAACCATGCTGCTCTTAATTACCTTCTAACCAAACAGGATACTAAACCAAGATTGATCAGGTGGGTACTCCTTTTTTAGGAGTTTGATATTGAGATTAGAGATAGAAAAGGGTCAGAGAATCAAGAGGCTGACCATCTTTTCAGGATTGAGCCTGAAGAGGGAATGTAACAACCCACTCCTGTGACTGAGACCTTTTCATATGAGCAACTCTTTATGATTCAAAGGGCTCTATGGTTTATAGATATTACAAATTTTAAGGCAATGAGGTTCATCCCCAAGAAGTACACAAAACAGCAAGTTAATAAGCTATTCAATGATGCCAAGTACTTCTTGTGGGAAGAACTTTACTTTTCAAGAGATGCTCATATATTATTATCCATTGTTGTGTTTTGGATGAAGAAACATAGTAGATTCTTTGGCATTGTCATGGTTCCGAGTACGGAAGCCACTTTGGTGGTGAGAGGACAACAACTAAGGTACTTTAAAGCGGTTTTTTTTTTTTGGCTGGCTCTCTTTAGAGATGCTCAAAATTTTTTGAGGAACTGTGACAAGTGCCAAAGAGCTGAAAATCTTTCCAACAACCATGAGATGCCACAGCAAGAAATATTGGAGATTGAGTTATTTGATGTGTGGGGTATTGACTTCATGGGACATTTTCCACCCTTATACTCACACACTTACATTCTGATGGCAGTTGACTATGTGCCCAAGTGGGTGGAGGCAGTAGCTCTCCCCACTAATGATGCCAAAGTGGTGCTGAGCTTTCTTTAGAGATATATTTTCAGCCGGTTTGGTGTCCCCAGGACACTAATCAGTGATGGAGGAAGACACTACTGCAATAAACAGTTAGATTCACTTCTTTAGAGGTATCGAGTCTGTCATAAAGTGGTAACCCCTTATCATCTCAGACAAGTGGACAAGTTGAGGTCTCTAATAGAAAACTCAAGAGAATTCTAGAAAAGACCGTTAGTGCTTCAAGGAAGGACTGGACTCGGAAGTTTGATGATGCCCTCTGGGCATACCGGACAACATTCAAGACTTCTAATTTCATGTCCTCATATCAATTGGTCTATGGCAAGGACTGTCACTTGCCAGTGAAGTTGGAGCACAGATCATACTAGGCAACAAAGTTTCTGAACTTTGATGCCAAAGCTACAAAAGAAAAGAGGCTCCTCCAATTGAATGAGCTTGATGAATTCAGAAAATTAGCTTATGAGCATGCCAAGCTCTATAAAGAGAAGACAAAGGTGTGGCATGACAAGAAGATAGCCACCAGAGCATTTGAGCCAGGCCAAAAAGTCTGATTGTTCAATTTAAGGCTCAAGCTCTTTCCCAAGAAGCTGAAGTCCCGGTGGTCAGGACCGTTTGTGGTTACCAGAGTGTTGTCATATGGTCATGTGGAGCTCCAAGAAGAAAACCCTGATAGGAGGTTCACTATCAATGGCCAGAGGTTAAAGCGCTATCTTGGAGGCGACGTTGATCATCAAAAGTCTACTCATCTGCTGACTTAGTAGAGCTGACCGTCAAGCTAGTGACGTTAAAAAAGCGTTTGTTGGGAGGCTGGTGCGCGAAATTGTGAACAATACTTTTCACACTTTCATAATCCCCGGTCATGAACTCCAAAAACTTGGTAGTTCAATTCCATGGCATTACACAACTTCGCACAACTAACCAGCAAGTGCACTGGGTCGTCCAAGTAATACCTTACGTGAGTAAGGGTCAATCCCACGGAGATTGTTAGTATGAAGCAAGCTATGGTCATCTTGTAAATCTTAGTCAGGCAGACTCAAATGGATATGGTGATGAACGAAAATAACATAAAAGATAAAGATAGAGATACTTATGTAATTCATTGGTAGGAACTTCAGATAAGCGCATGAAGATGCCTTCCCTTCCGTCTCTCTGCTTTCCTACTGTCTTCATCCAATCCTTCTTATTCCTTTCCATGGCAAGCTTGTGTAGGGTTTCACCGTTGTCAATGGCTACCTCCCATCCTCTCAGTGAAAACGATTGCATATGCTCTGTCACAGCACGCGGAATTCAGCTGTCGGTTCTCGGTCAGGCCGGAATAGAATCCATTGATTCTTTTGCGTCTGTCACTAACGCCCCGCCTGCTAGGAGTTTGAAGCGCGTCACAGTCATTCAATCATTGAATCCTACTCAGAATACCACAGACAAGGTTAGACCTTCCGGATTCTCTTGAATGCTGCCATCAGTTCTCGCCTATACCACGAAGATTCCGGTTAAAGAATCCAAGAGATAAATGATGTGTGGAAAACGATCCAACACAAAACTCACCGGCAAGTGTACCGGGTCGCATCAAGTAATAATAACTCACATGAGTGAGGTCGATCCCACAGGGATTGAAGGATTGAGCAATTTTAGTTTAGTGGTTGATTTAGTCAAGCGAATCAAGTTTTGATTGAGTGATTTGTGTTTAACAGGAAGTAAATGACAGTAAATGTAAAGGGGGAAGGGAAAAGTGCAGTAAATTGAAGAACAGAATTGTAAATTTGCAGAATCTTAAAGAGCAAGAAAGTAAATGACTGAAACTTAAAGTGCAAGAAACTTAAATTGCAGTAACTTAAATGGCAAGAAAGATAAATGGCTTGAATATAAAAGGGAATTAAGGAATGGGATTGCAAGATCTAAACAAAGAAGAAGTAAATTGCAGCAATGGATTGAGCAGAAATTAAATCAGAAGCAGATATCATTCAAACAGAAAGAAAATAAAATGCAGTAAAGGTTCACAGAAGAACCCAAAATGAGTTGTGATCTCAGGACCCAAGGGCTTAGGTAGCAGAGCCTAAAACCCAATTTCCTTCCCAGATCTGAATTAACTAAGCAATTGACAGAAAATTAAAGAAGAAGTAATAGAAGAACAGAATTGGAATAGAATTATGCAGAAAACAAGGTGCAAAGAGCTTAAATGGGAATTGGGACAGAATTTCCCCAATTTCACACACCCAAAACTCAAAAACAAGAGAGTAGAATTGCCCAAGGGAAATGAGGAAGGAGATCAGTCAATTCTCCCTTGATCCTCTTAGTTCTCGGACAAGTCTCTCAAGAAAGCTTAACGAAAATGAAATTCAAAAGCCAAGATAAAAGTCTAAGTGGTCCAAAGTAAAAGTAAAAGCTCAAGGTAGCTAAAAAGGTCCCTAATTACATCAAACTAACTCCTATTTATACACTTTCTATTCTTGGATTTTGGGACTTGGATGGGCTTTTGATTTGGTGAAGACATGAACTAAAATGGGATTTTAATTTAAATTTTCGGCCCATGAAATTCACTCCCAGGAGGCTGCCCTGCCCTTGTGGAGGGCAGGGCAGAAAATTGATGCTTGGTGCGTGGATTTGGTGCGGCCATGTGCGAGTTGGTGCGGCCATGGTGCGCCAAAATTTTGTTGATGCGCGTGGGACGCTGCCCTGCCCGCGCCAAGGGCAGGGCAGGAAGAGTTGGTGCTGCCAGGGACAAGTTGGTGCGCGCGGATCGTGCCAAGGAAGGAATTGGTGCGCGCGTTGGTGCTTCTTGGTGCCCCAAGTTCATGCGCCTTCCAAATGCTGCCCTGCCCGCGCCAAGGGCAGGGCAATGTTCCCAATCTTCATGGCCCGTGTTCGAAACTGGGCGGACGCATGTTTCTCATTTTTTTGCTTGGTTTCTTGGCACGGCAATGGGTCTTAGAGCTTGGCTTCCTCATGGTTCCTTGTTCGAACCTTGTAGCATGCATGGGTGACCTTTTTCCCTTTATTTCTTCCCTTTGAGAGCCCGATTCTGCCCTCCACAAGGGCAGGGCAAGGTTCTCTTCTTCATGGTTTCAAGGCACATTTTGTGCTCTGCCCTTGGAGTGGGCAGGGCAGAGTTGCCTCCCTTGGCTTGGTCACCTAATGTTGCTCTCCTAGAGGGCATTCTGCCCTTGTGGAGGGCAATGTTGCTTCCCCCATTAGTTGCGGCACGCTTCATCTTGATTCGGCCACGCTTTTCTTTTCTTGTGTTACACTTTTTAGGCCACGCTTTTCATTTTCTTTTCTTTTCTTCACCTACAATAAACCAAAACAACCACTCAAAGTATCACTAAATTCAAGAGGCTTATAAATCAATTAAAATGCAATTAAAATTAGCTTAAACCTCATGATTTAGCATTAATTTCATGGTGGTTGCTTGATTTAGAGAAGTTATGCATTTTCACTCCAAATCACTTACTTAGGATGCAAGAAAGTGCATAAATGCTAACAAAACAAATGAAATTAGCTTGAAAAATGGGTATATGATGACTTGTCATCACAACACCAAACTTAAACCTTGCTTGTCCCCAAGCAAGCATCAAAACTAAGAGTAAATGAAATGAATTAAGAAAAGAATACACATCCTTATTATGCAGATAGCAGAACTTCAATCTATGGGGCATTTATGCAGACAATGACAACTCAATTATTGTTGCTGTTACATAATGCATATCTTTCTTCAAAGGCTTGCTAAACTTGCTGTTAGATGACTTACTTTTTGATTCCACCCTTGCTAACTTTTCTTGGCTTACAATGCTTATCAAGCTTATTGTTCTTTAAGAGGTTTGGTGTTAAATGTTGCAGCATAGCCTTTGGCTTTATTTTCTTTTCTTTTTGCTTAACATCTTTCCACCACAGACACATGGCTCACTAATTCTTCCTAGGATCATTGATGCCCAGCATCTCTTTGGATCACTAAGTGCTTTGTATCTAAGTTGCTCTTTATTGTGGATTTTCAATTGGCCATCCCAAATCAGTTGATTTAAGTGACCAGGTTTTAAAATACCCCTTAGAATTTACTCATCCAAGCAGATCTTAGTACAAGAACACCACAGGCATATGTCCTAGGGTCCAAGCTATTGGTGTCCAACCTTTATTCTTTGTTTTTCTTGCCATTTTGGCTTTTTCTTTCTTCCTTTTCTTTCTGTTTTTGTTACCAAGGGTTGTTTCATTCTTGATAAGAGTCTTTGTAACAGCAAGCTAACTCACAATTGAATGAGAATGATATTATGCAACAATTATTTCATGAGTCATGCATTTAATCAAACACATCTGCCACCACCAACTTCCATTCATACTTATGCAACATTGGATATTTTACTTTTCAATTCAAACCAAACTCTTTTATTTAGGCATATGGGAAACAAAGCAATTTTCAAGCTAAGTGATGGATACAAGCATTATGCAGACTTATCATTTTTCTAGCTAATTATTAACTAACTAAAATGAAAAGCAAAGAACAGAAAATGCATAAAGAAAAAGAAATAAATGATGGAGGCATATCATGTTTCAGATATGCATCTCCTTATTAGAGACATGAAAGAGGAAGTACGAAAGAACTTTGCCACCTTCTAATGGTCATGGCTGCCGCTCGATTCTCCCTTCTTCTTCTTTCTCTTCCCTGTCTTGGAGTGGTCTCGGATCTCTTCACTAGGACATCTTCTAGCCCAAACAGAATCTATGAGTCCTTTGAGCCCAAAATTTTCCAATGTGTTAAAGGTTGACTCAGTGTATTGACGAGATTTTGCTTGTTGCTTGGCTAAGAATTCAGGGCATTGCTCAAATGGCTTGATCTCAGGATTGAGTGTTGGCAAATTATGGGTCAAGTACTCCAACCTTGCTTGCATGTTTTCATCATACTCCATTCTTTGTACGTGTCTAACTTCACCTATGGTATGATAAACATTCTTCCATTGATACAGGTTGTGACTATATTCCTCTGCTTTAGCTTGACTAAAATACAACTTATCATATGATTCCTTGAATTCTTTGTATTGCTCTTTTTGCCCTTCAAGGATCTGTGCTTGAAATTCTTGCTGCTGAGTCATCATTTGTTGCTGCCATCTCTCTTGTTTTTCTTCCATTTGATGCTGCCAAGCTTCTCGTTCTTCTTTTTCTTTCAAGAATTGCTCCACGAATTCAGGATGGGGCTCTAGATATTTCTCTTGGCCCTCTTGATTTTGGCCTTGTTGGATCTGCATGAGTTGATTCTGACCTTGTTGAGCCTGCATTAGTTGCTGAGATAATTCTTCAGTTGATCTTTGCAATTGGCTCATATCTATGGCATCATAAGCTTGATTTCGTCCTTCCTCTCTTTGTGATCTCCTTTGTCTAGGAGCTACTACCCCTTCTTGATCTTCTTCTTCATTAATTCCCTCCATGCTCTTCTTGGTAATTCCTTTTCCTACTTTCACTTTTGTTGTGTCCTCATCTTCAAAAACTACATTAGCTCTGTTACATAGCCTTTGGATGGTGCTTGGATGTCCAAGACCTTTTGACTTGCTTGTGCTATCGGCCATTTCTTGAATACTGTCGGCTATGAGTTGTGCAACATTGATCTCACCCCCATGCAAGATGCAGTGTGTCAAGAGAGCTCGTTTGATTGTGACCCAAGAGGCATTTCCAGTAGGAAGAATAGATCTCCTCACTATTTCAAACCATCCTTTAGCCACTGGAGTAAGATTTATCCTCCTTATGTGACTTGGAATCCCCTTTGAATCTCTTTCCCAATCTGTATTTTCCATGCATATCCCTTGCAGAATCTCATCAGGATTATTTTCCCGTTGCAATCTAGCCTCATAACTAAGCTCTGGATAGGTTATGGTTCTCAACTTGAGAGCTCTTGTGATAGCAGCAGGGCTAAAACTCACTTCAACCCCTCTGACATAGCTTGTGTAAGGAGCACTATTGTTGTTTTCTTTGGCAGCATTTGCATAGAACTCTCTAATCATTACTGCACTGATGTCAGTCAGAGGAGCACACAAGAGTTCCCACCTTCTTTCTCTAGTAATTTGCCTCATAATGGGGTATTCTCCTTCCCTCAAATCAAGGCCTTTCTCATAGATGACATTCTTTGCCTTCATGAACCTAAGATATCTCCCTTCATGGAATTGGGACCTAAACTTGCGTGCATCAAATGATGGAGGTTCGGTTACCATAGGTTCTTTTCCCGGCCTTCTTGTTGAGCTTGAGGATGCCATCGAAATCGAAGTGAAAAGAAAGAGGAAGTGAGAGTAGAAGAAAGATGTGTTGTGTTTGGGGTGAATTTTGGTTCGGTTTTGATGTGTGAGGTAAGGGAATTATGTTGGCTTTGGAAGTGGAAGAGAGTATGGTTTTCATATGAGAGTGGCTTGAATGAGAATATGTATCCAGTGTTGGTGCAGCGGCTATTTATAGGCCATGTCTTCAATCTTCCCAACAAAACCACAATGAATGAATGAGGACGGAACCGTTAGTGTTCATGAAGGGCTGAGATTGAGTTGGTCATCTCAAGGACTCATGGAGTGGACGGCCTGCATGCATGGTTGAGGCTTGACGAGGATCCTCCTCCCATTGGCTGCATGTAGTTAAGTGTCCAAGGATGCATGCATGCAGATTTTGTTCCCCATGAACGCGTTCTCCTAGGCACATGTGACCTTCCTCACATAACTCCTCCTAGCCGTGGCCCCTCCTTGCATTTGCCGTAATCTTTTTCTCCTGCAAGAATCAAGATAGCTAGCCTTAGATCATTAATATGGTCGTTGGCAATTAATTTGTATTAAATGAAAAAAATTTGTTTTGTTTATTAAAAAAGATATTTTTGTGGTCAATTATGTCCCTTAATTAAAGATGTTAAAGGTTGGTGAACACCAAACTTATCTTTTATTTAGGGGATGGCTTAGCAATGCAAACCATTCTTCACAATTGATGCATTTTAAAAGACTGGTGCATGATCCCTTTGTATATGGTTTCGAATCTATGATTGGGAAATGATCCTCTTAACGTTGGTACACATGCAGACACCAAACTTAGTGTTTGGTCATATGCTTCCTCAAGAAGAATTATGCATATGTTCTAAGAATAACTCCCTCTCCTTTTTTGAAAAGCAAAAATTAAGTGTGCCTTAAGGGACACCAAACTTAGAAGTTTGACATGTGCTTTAAAATGATATATGCATTTACCAGGCATGAAAATTCAAAATCATATTCAGAGGAATCATAGCTTATTAAATGAAAGAGAAGACAAAAATCTTAAACCATGGGTTGCCTCCCATGAAGCGCTCTTTTATTGTCATTAGCTTGACATTGACCTCCCTTTAAGGTGGTTGATGTTGGTGGTGTCTCAACTTGTCACCTCTCACTGTCAGCTTTCTTTGTGTGCCTTGATGTTCAATTTCCATGTGCTCAAGAGAAAGTATTTGGTTGACAGTGTAATAATCTTTTGCTCCTTGCTGTTGATATACTAATTGCACCTTATCACCCTTAGAAAATCCTTCAGTTGGGATTTTCTTGTTCTTCCACCCCTTGTGAGCCTTTTTCTTATTCTTCATCTTTTTCTTGCTTGTTGATCTTCCTTTCTTGACAGTTACTTGAGTTGTGATGCCTTCCTTCTTGCTGATCACCCCTGCTTTCTTGTGAATCCCTTTTTCTTCTTGCATCTGCTTGTTTTTCTGCTCCACTTCCTTTTCAGTTGATTGCTTTGGAAGGAGATCATCACTCATTTTGCTTGTTTCTTCATCCCTTTGTAATTCTGGGAAGACTTTCAGGATGATGCTCTCCTCATGCATCCTGAGGGTTAACTCACCCTGATCTATGTCCACAATGGCTCTAGCAGTGGCCAAAAATGGTCGACCAAGTATTATTGAGTCATTTCCATGTTCTGAAGAATCAAGGATCACAAAATCTGCTGGGTAGATGAACCTGTCAACCTTAACCAATAGGTTCTCAATCAGCCCCTTAGGATATACTATTGATTGATCCACCAATTCCAAAGACATCTCTGTTGGTTTCACCTCCTCTATGCCAAGCTTTTTCACTAAAGAATATGGGATTAGATTTATGCTTGCTCCTAGATCGCACATTCCCTTGTTAATGAACAGGTTTCCAATAGTGCATGGTAAGAAGAAACCTCCAGGGTCTTCAAGCTTGGGGGGGAAGTCCCTTTTTAATGAGTGCACTGCATTCTTCACTGAGCATTACAGTTTCTTTTTCATTCCACTGTCTCTTCTTGTTGATGAGCTCCTTTAGAAACTTAGCATACAGAGGCATTTGCTCCAAAGCCTCTGCCAAAGGTATGTTGATTTCCAACTTCTTGAAAGTCTCAAGAAATTTGTGGAAGTGCTGGTCCTTTGTTTCCTTGTGAAATCTCTGTGGATAAGGTAGTGGTGGTGTTGAGCTCTTCTCCACTTGATGCTGTTTTGGAATTGGTTCTTCCATGATTTTCTTTCCTTTTTTCAAATTCTGTGGCTTGTTGTCTTCCTCTGTGAGCTTTTCTGAAGCACTCTTGGTTATTGTGTCTTTGTTGATGGCTTCATCAGTCTTTGTTGGCTCAGTGTCATTCTCCATAAGCTTCTTTGTTGCTCCTTGGTTACCATCTTTTCCACTTCTTAGTTGCACGACCTTGCATTCTTCCTTTGGGTTGGGAATGGTGTCACTAGGTAGTGAACTTGATGGTTTTTCAACAGAAATCTTCTTGGAGATTTGTCCAATCTGCCTCTCTAGGTTCTTCATGGAGGCTTCTTGATTCTTGGTTGTCAATTCTTGGTTCTTCATCAGTTTCTCCATGAGCAGCTCTAGATTGGTGATTCTCTGTGAGTCTTGTGAGGTGGGTTGATTTTGGGGTGTTGATGGATGATGATAAGTGTTTTGGTTAGTTGGTTGGTTATTGGGTGGGTATTGGTTAGGATTTGGGTAGTTGTTTTGTGGTTTTCTGTATGTATTTTGGTTAGTGTTTGGCTGGGGGTTATGGTTTGTGTTTTTCCAATTGTTCTGGCCTGTGTTTCTTTGCCATGGTTGTTGGTTTTGATTATGGTTGTCTCCCCATCTGAGGTTGGGATGGTTCTTCCAAGATGGATTGTAAGTATCCCCATAAACTTCATTTGTTCCAGGATTTTGGTTGTGCATGTATTGGACTTGCTCTTGTTGTTGCTCTTCTTGAGTTTCTTCACTTTGCACCCAAGTAGTTGGAAGTTGGCTTGTGGTGCTCACTGCTGCCACTTGCAAGCCATCAATTCTCTTAGCCATTTGCTCAAATTGTTGTTGAATCTGCTGCTGCATCATCTTGTTCTGAGCTAGAATTGAATCAACTCCTTCCAACTCCATTACTCCTCTTCTTTGTGATGGTTGGCGTTGTCTTTGATGAGCAAAGAAATATTGGTTGTTGGCCACCATATCAATGAGGTTTCGAGCTTCCTCTGTGGTTTTCATGAGCTGTAAAGAGCCTCCTGCAGAATGATCAAGAGCTTCTTGAGCTTTAAGAGTGAGTCCCTCATAGAAGTTTTGCAACTTGTCCCACTCAGTGAACATCTCTGGTGGACACTTTCTCAATAGAGCTTTATATCTCTCCCATGCTTCATATAAGCTCTCGGCCTCTAATTGAGTGAATGTTTGAACCTCTGTCTTCAACCTTAGGACTCTTTGAGGGGGGTAGAATTTGGCAAGGAACTTGCTCACCAAGTCATCCCAAGTGTTGATGCTTTCTTTTGGGAATGTCTCTAGCCATTGAGTTGCTTTATCTCTGAGAGAAAATGGGAAGAGTAACAACTTATAGCTATCAGGAGGTACACCATTTGTCTTCACTGTGTCACAGATTCTCAAGAAGGTAGACAAATGTTGATTTGGATCCTCCAAAGGACCTCCTCCAAATGAACAGTTGTTTTGAACCAGAGTGATGAGTTGTGGCTTGAGTTCAAAGTTGTTTGCATTGACATTGGGAGGAAGAATGCTACTCCCACAATGCCTAGCATTTGCAAATGTGTATGAAGCCAAAACTCTTCTCTGTTGTTGATTGTTGTTGGCTCCTTCTCCTGGTTGATTGGTATCTCCTTCCATGTCTTGGAATTCCTCCTCAGATTCTTCTTCTCCAACAATATTCTTCCCTCTTTCAGCTCTTCTTATTCTCCGAAGAGTCCTTTGATCAATTTCTGAGATAATAGGGGAAGATCTTCCTATACCTGACATACAAACACACAGCAATAAACACACAAACCCAGAAAGCCAATGAAACTTCAATCTATAGCTAGAATGAAGGTTTAGTTAGTTTAAGCAAAAATTCAAACAGTTAGTGTGTTAGTAAGAATTAGAACAACAGAAAAGAAAAAAAATGCTTAATCTAGACCTCCACTTCACTTAATCATTGTCAATCTATTTCAATCCCCGGCAACGGCGCCAAAAACTTGATGTGTGGAAAACGATCCAACACAAAACTCACCGGCAAGTGTACCGGGTCGCATCAAGTAATAATAACTCACATGAGTGAGGTCGATCCCACAGGGATTGAAGGATTGAGCAATTTTAGTTTAGTGGTTGATTTAGTCAAGCGAATCAAGTTTTGATTGAGTGATTTGTGTTTAACAGGAAGTAAATGACAGTAAATGTAAAGGGGGAAGGGAAAAGTGCAGTAAATTGAAGAACAGAATTGTAAATTTGTAGAATCTTAAAGAGCAAGAAAGTAAATGACTGAAACTTAAAGTGCAAGAAACTTAAATTGCAGTAACTTAAATGGCAAGAAAGATAAATGGCTTGAATATAAAAGGGAATTAAGGAATGGGATTGCAAGATCTAAACAAAGAAGAAGTAAATTGCAGCAATGGATTGAGCAGAAATTAAATCAGAAGCAGATATCATTCAAACAGAAAGAAAATAAAATGCAGTAAAGGTTCACAGAAGAACCCAAAATGAGTTGTGATCTCAGGACCCAAGGGCTTAGGTAGCAGAGCCTAAAACCCAATTTCCTTCCCAGATCTGAATTAACTAAGCAATTGACAGAAAATTAAAGAAGAAGTAATAGAAGAACAGAATTGGAATAGAATTATGCAGAAAACAAAGTGCAAAGAGCTTGAATGGGAATTGGGACAGAATTTCCCCAATTTCACACACCCAAAACTCAAAAACAAGAGAGTAGAATTGCCCAAGGGAAATGAGGAAGGAGATCAGTCAATTCTCCCTTGATCCTCTTAGTTCTCGGACAAGTCTCTCAAGAAAGCTTAAAGAAAATGAAATTCAAAAGCCAAGATAAAAGTCTAAGTGGTCCAAAGTAAAAGTAAAAGCTCAAGGTAGCTAAAAAGGTCCCTAATTACATCAAACTAACTCCTATTTATACACTTTCTATTCTTGGATTTTGGGACTTGGATGGGCTTTTGATTTGGTGAAGACATGAACTAAAATGGGATTTTAATTTAAATTTTCGGCCCATGAAATTCACTCCCAGGAGGCTGCCCTACCCTTGTGAAGGGCAGGGCAGAAAATTGATGCTTGGTACGTGGATTTGGTGCGGCCATGTGCGAGTTGGTGCGGCCATGGTGCGCCAAAATTTTGTTGATGCGCGTGGGACGCTGCCCTGCCCGCGCCAAGGGCAGGGCAGGAAGAGTTGGTGCTGCCAGGGACGAGTTGGTGCGCGCGGATCGTGCCAAGGAAGGAATTGGTGCGCGCGTTGGTGCTTCTTGGTGCGCCAAGTTCATGCGCCTTCCAAATGCTGCCCTGCCTGCGCCAAGGGCAGGGCAATGTTCCCAATCTTCATGGCCCGTGTTCGAAACTGGGCGGACGCATGTTTCTCATTTTTTTGCTTGGTTTCTTGGCACGGCAATGGGTCTTAGAGCTTGGCTTCCTCATGGTTCCTTGTTCGAACCTTGTAGCATGCATGGGTGACCTTTTTCCCTTTATTTCTTCCCTTTGAGAGCCCGATTCTGCCCTCCACAAGGGCAGGGCAAGGTTCTCTTCTTCATGGTTTCAAGGCACATTTTGTGCTCTGCCCTTGGAGTGGGCAGGGCAGAGTTGCCTCCCTTGGCTTGGTCACCTAATGTTGCTCTCCTAGAGGGCATTCTGCCCTTGTGGAGGGCAATGTTGCTTCCCCCATTAGTTGCGGCACGCTTCATCTTGATTCGGCCACGCTTTTCTTTTCTTGTGTTACACTTTTTAGGCCACGCTTTTCATTTTCTTTTCTTTTCTTCACCTACAATAAACCAAAACAACCACTCAAAGTATCACTAAATTCAAGAGGCTTATAAATCAATTAAAATGCAATTAAAATTAGCTTAAACCTCATGATTTAGCATTAATTTCATGGTGGTTGCTTGATTTAGAGAAGTTATGTATTTTCACTCCAAATCACTTACTTAGGATGCAAGAAAGTGCATAAATGCTAACAAAACAAATGAAATTAGCTTGAAAAATGGGTATATGATGACTTGTCATCAATAAACATTAGAGCCTCGTTTGCTTGTAGAACAAGAGTGGTTGTCAGTCACTTTGTTCATGAGTGAGAATAATGATGAGCGTCACATAATCATCACATTCATCATGTTCTTGGGTGCAAATGAATATCTTGGACAAAGAACAAGCGGAATTGAATAGAAGAACAATAGTAATTGCATTAATACTCGAGGTACAGCAGAGCTCCACACCTTAATCTATGGTGTGTAGAAACTCCACCGTTGAAAATACATAAGCATAAGGTCTAGGCATGGCCGTGAGGCCAGCCTCCCAATGATCTAAGAACTAGATGTCCAAAGATGATCAAAGGATCAAAAACAATCCAAAGATCCAAAGATGATCAAAAGATGAAAATACAATAGTGAAAGGTCCTATTTATAAGAAACTAGTAGCCTAAGGTTTACAGAGATGAGTAAATGACATAAAAATCCACTTCCGGGCCCACTTGGTGTGTGCTTGGGCTGAGCAATGAAGCAATTTCGTGTAGAGACTCTTCTTGGAGTTAAACGCCAGCTTTTATGCCAGTTTGGGCGTTTAACTCCCATTTGGGTGCTAGTTCCAGCGTTTAACGCTGGGATTCCTGAGGGTGACTTTGAACGCCGGTTTGGGCCATCAAATCTTGGGCAAAGTATAGACTATCATATATTGCTGGAAAGCCCAGAATGTCTACTTTCCAACGCCGTTGAGAGCGCGCCAATTGGGCTTCTGTAGCTCCAAAAAATCCACTTCGAGTGCAGGGAGGTCAGAATCCAACAGCATCTGCAGTCCTTTTCAGTCTCTGGATCATATTTTTGCTCAGATCCCTCAATTTCAGCCAGAAAATACCTGAAATTACAGAAAAACACACAAACTCATAGTAAAGTCCAGAAAAGTGAATTTTAACTAAAAACTACTAAAAATATACTAAGAACTCAACTAAAACTACTAAAAACATACTAAAAACAATGCCAAAAAGAGTACAAATTATCCGCTCATCACAACACCAAACTTAAATTGTTGCTTGTCCTCAAGCAACTGAAAATCAAATAAGATAAAAAGAAGAGAATATACTATAGACTCCAAATTATCAATGAAACTTAGCTCCAAATTAGATGAGCGGGACTAGTAGCTTTTTGCCTCCAAACAGGTTTGGCATCTCACTTTATCCTTTGAAATTCAGAATGATTGGCTTCTTTAGGAACTCAGAATCCAGATAGTGTTATTGATTCTCCTAGTTAAGTATGATGATTCTTGAACACAGCTACTTATTGAGTCTTGGCCGTGGCCCAAAGCACTCTGTCTTCCAGTATTACCACCGGATACATACATGCCACAGACACATAATTGGGTGAACCTTTTCAGATTGTGACTCAGCTTTGCTAGAGTCCCCAATTAGAGGTGTCCAGGGTTCTTAAGCACACTCTTTTTGCCTTGGATCACAACTTTATTTCTTTCTTTTTCTTTTCTTTTTCTTTTCTTTTTCTTTCTCCCTTTTTTTTCGTTTTTCTCCTTCTCTTTTTTTTTTTTGTATTCACTGCTTTTTCTTGCTTCAAGAATCATTTTTATGATTTTTCAGATCCTCAGTAACATGTCTCCTTTTTCATCATTCTTTCAAGAGCCAACAATTTTAACATTCATGAACAACAAATTCAAAAGACATATGCACTGTTCAATCATACATTCAGAAAACAAAAAGTATTGTCACCACATCAATCTAATTAAGCTAGTTTTAAAGATGAATTTGAAATCCTGTACTTCTTGTTCTTTTGTAATAAAAACAGTTTTCTTTTAAGAAAGGTGATGGATTTCATAGGACATTCATAACTTCAAGGCATAGACACTAAGACACTAATGATCATAAGACACAAACATGGATAAACATAAAGCATAATTTCGAAAAACAAGAAAATAAAGAACAAGGAGATTAAAGAACGGGTCCACCTTAGTGATGGCGGCTTGTTCTTCCTCTTGAAGATCTTATGGAGTGCTTGAGCTCCTCAATGTCTCTTCCTTGCCTTTGTTGCTCCTCTCTCATGATTCTTTGATATTCTCTAATTTCATGGAGGAGAATCTCTTTGTTTGCTCCATCCTTTTCTTAGTGATGGGCTTGAGGTCATGCCTTCTCAGTTGAACCGGCTTCCCTCTTGAATCTCTCTTTCCTTGAACGCCCTCTTCACAAATGTCTATGAGGACTTGGTCCAACCTTTGATCAAAGTTGACCCTTCTTCATGGCCACAACTTTATAGAAGTGGTCTTGATGCACCCTTGAGATGAATCTCTCCATCTCCCATGACTCGGAGGTGAAAGCTTTTGCCTTCCCTTTCCTCTTTCTAGAGGTTTCTCCGGCCTTGGATGCCATAAATGGTTATGGAAAAATAAAAAGCAATGCTTTTACCACACCAAACTTAAAATGTTTGCTCGTCCTCGAGCAAAAGAAGAAAGAAGAGAGTAGAAGAAGAAGAAATGAGGAGAAAGGAAATGGCTTTGTATTCGGCCAAAGGGGAGAGAGATGGTGTTTAAGGTGTGTGAAAATGAAGGAGTGAAGGAGGGTTTATATAGGAGAGGGGGATTTGATAGGTGAGGGGTTTTTGGGGAAGAGGAGTTGAGGTGATTGGTGAATGGGTGAAGAAAAGAGAGAGTGGTGGGATTGGTGGGGATCCTGTGGGGTCCACAGATCCTGTGGTGTCAAGGAAAAGTCATCCCTGCACCAAATGGCATTCAAAATCACGTTTTGAGCCATTTCTGGCGTTAAACGCCGGGTTGGTGCCCATTCCTGGCGTTTAACGCCAGGTTCTTGCCCTTTTCTGGCGTTTAACGCCAGTCTGGTGCCCCTTTCTGGCGTTAAACGCCCAGAATGGTGCCAGACTGGGCGTTAAACGCCCACCTGCTAGCCTCACTGGCGTTTAAACGCCAGTGGGCTCTTCCTCCAGGGTGTGCTGTTTTTCTTCCTGTTTTTCATTCTGTTTTTGCTTTTTCAATTGATTTTGTGTCTTCTTATGATCATCAACCTACAAAAAAAACATAAAATAACAAAGAGAACTAGATAACATATATCATTGGGTTGCCTCCCAACAAGCGCTTCTTTAATGTCAGTAGCTTGACATATGGCTCTCATGGAACCTCACATTTTCTCAGAGCAATGTTGGAACCTCCCAACACCAAACTTAGAGTTTGAATGTGGGGGTTCAACACCAAACTTAGAGTTTGGTTGTGGCCTCCCAACACCAAACTTAGAGTTTGACTGTGGGGGCTCTGTTTGACTCTGATCTGAGAGAAGCTCTTCATGCTTCCTCTCCATGGTGACAGAGGGATATCCTTGAGCCTTGAACACCAAGGATTCTTCATTCACTTGAATGATCAACTCTCCTCTATCAACATCAATCACAGCCTTTGCTGTGGCTAGGAAGGGTCTGCCAAGGATGATGGTTTCATCCATGCACTTTCCAGTCTCTAGGACTATGAAATCAGCAGGGATGTAATGGTTTTCAATCTTCACCAAAACATCCTCTACAAGTCCATGAGCTTGTTTTCTTGAGTTGTCTGCCATCTCTAATGAGATTCTTGCAGCTTGCACCTCAAAGATCCCTAGCTTCTCCATTACAGAGAGAGGCATGAGGTTTACACTTGACCCTAAGTCACACAGAGCCTTCTTGAAGGTCATGGTGCCTATGGTACAAGGTATTGAAAACTTCCCAGGATCTTGTCTCTTTTGAGGTAATTTCTGCCTAGACAGGTCATCCAGTTCTTTGGTGAGCAAAGGAAGTTCATTCTCCCAAGTCTCATTTCCAAATAACTTGTCATTTAGTTTCATGATTGCTCCAAGGTATTTAGCAACTTGCTCTTCAGTGACATACTCATCCTCTTCAGAGGAAGAATACTCATCAGAGCTCATGAAAGGCAGAAGTAAGTCCAATGGAATCTCTATGGTCTCATTTTGAGCCTCAGATTCCCATGGTTCCTCATTGGGGAACTCATTGGAGGTCAGTGCTCGCCTACTGAGGTCTTCCTCAGTGGCGTTCACTTCCTCTCCTTCCTCTCCAAATTCGGCCATGTTGATGGCCTTGCACTCTCCTTTTGGATTTTCTTCTGTATTGCTTGGGAGAGTACTAGGAGGGAGTTCAGTAACTTTCTTGCTCAGCTGTCCCACTTGTGCCTCCAAATTCCTAATGGAGGACCTTGTTTCAATCATGAAACTTTGAGTGGTTTTAATTAGATCAGAGACCATAGTTGCTAAGTCAGAGGGGTTCTGCTTAGAATTCTCTGTCTATTACTGAGAAGATGATGGAAAAGGCTTGCCATTGCTAAACCTGCTTCTTCCACCATTATTGTAATTGAAACCTTGTTGAGGTCTTTCTTGATTCTTCCATGAGAAATTTGGGTAATTTCTCCATGAAGAATTATAGGTGTTTCCATAGGGTTCTCCTAGGTAATTCACCTCTTCCATTGAAGGGTTCTCAGGATCATAGGCTTCTTCTTCAGATGAAGCATCCTTAGTACTGCTTGGTGCATTTTGCATTCCAGACAGACTTTGAGAAATCAAATTGACTTGTTGAGTCAATATCTTGTTCTGAGCCAGAATGGCATTCAGAGCATCAATCTCAAGAACTCCTTTCTTCTGATTAGTCCCATTGTTCACAGGATTCCTTTCAGAAGTGTACATGAATTGGTTATTTGCAACCATTTCAATCAGCTCTTGAGCTTCTGCAGGTGTCTTCTTCAGATGAAGAGATCCTCCAGCAGAGCTATCCAAAGACATCTTGGATAGTTCAGAGAGACCATCATAGAAAATACCTATGATGCTCCATTCAGAAAGCATGTCAGAAGGACATTTTCTGATTAATTGTTTGTATCTTTCCCAAGCTTCATAGAGGGATTCTCCATCCTTCTGTCTGAAGGTTTGGACTTCCACTCTAAGCTTACTCAATTTTTGAGGTGGAAAGAACTTTGCCAAGAAGGCATTGACTAACTTTTCCCAAGAGTCCAGGCTTTCTTTAGGTTGTGAATCCAACCATGTCCTAGCTCTGTCTCTTATAGCAAAAGGGAATAGCATAAGTCTGTAGACCTCAGGGTCAACCCCATTAGTCTTGACAGTGTCACAGATTTGCAAGAACTCAGCCAAAAACTGATGAGGATCTTCCAATGGAAGTCCATGGAACTTGCAATTCTGTTGCATTAGAGAAACTAATTGAGGCTTAAGCTCAAAGTTGTTTGCTCCAATGGCAGGGATAGAGATGCTTCTCCCATAGAAGTCGGGAGTAGGTGCAGTAAAGTCACCCAGCACCTTCCTTGCATTGTTTGCATTGTTGTTGTTTTCGGCTGCCATGGGTTCTTCTTCTTTGAAGAATTCGGTCAGGTCCTCAACAGAGAGTTGTGCCTTAGCTTCTCTTAGCTTTCGCTTCAAGGTCCTTTCAGGTTCAGGGCCAGCTTCAACAAGAATGCCTTTGTCTCTGCTCCTGCTCATATGAAAGAGAAGAGAACAAGAAAATATGGAATCCTCTATGTCACAGTATAGAGATTCCTTGAGGTGTCAGAGGAAGAAGAAAGATAGAAGACAGAAGTAGAAAATTCGAACTTATCAAAGAAGATGGAGTTCGAATTTTGCATTAAGGAATAGTGTTAGTCCATAAATAGAAGGATGTGGGAAGAAGGGAAGCAATTTTCGAAAATTAAGTAAAAGATTTTGAAAACATTTTTGAAAAACACTAATTTATTTTCGAAAATAAGAGTGGGAAAGAAATCAAGTGATTTTTGAAAAAGATTTTTAAAATTAGAAATCAAAAAGATTTGATTGAAAACTATTTTGAAAAAGATGAGGTTAAGAAGATATGATTGATTTTAAAAATATGTGATTGAAAAGATATGATTTGAAAACAATTTTAAAAAGATTTGATTTTTTTTTTTTTAAATTAGTAACTTGGCTATCAAGAAAAGATATGATTCAAACATTAAACCTTTCTCAACAGAAAAGGCAACATACTTGAAATGTTGAATCAAATCATTAATTGATAGTAAGTATCTTTGAAAAAGGAAGGGAATTGATTTTGAAAACATTTGATTGAAAAGATATGATTTGAAAAAGATTTGATTTTGAAAAACTTTGAAAACTTGAAAAAAATTTGATTTGAAAACAAAATTCTCCCCCTTGTGCCATCCTGGCGTTAAACGCCCAGAATGGTGCACATTCTGGCGTTTAACGCCCAAAACTATACCCTTTTGGGCGTTAAACGCCCAACCAGGTACCCTGGCTGGCGTTTAAACGCCAGTCTGTCCTTCTTCACTGGGTGTTTTGAACGCCCAGCTTTTTCTGTGCAATTCCTCTGCTGTATGTTCTGAATCTTCAATTCTCTGTATTATTGACTTGAAAAGACACAAATTAAAAATATTTTTGGATTTTTAATAATAAAGAATAATCAAAATGCAACTAAAATTAAATAACAATGCATGCAAGACACCAAACTTAGCAGTTTGTATACCACTGACACTAACAATATGAGAATGCATATGAGACACACAAAATACTTCAAGTCAATAAAATTCAAAGATCAGAGCACGGAAATCATCAAGAACATCTTGAAGATCACTAAGACACATGAATGAATGCATGCAATTGAAACCATACTTAAAATGAGACACTAGACTTAAACAAGAAATATTTTTGGTTTTTATGATTTTGTAATTTTTTTTGTGCTTTTTCGAAAATTAAGTGGAAAAGAAAATAAAGGTATCAAAATTCTTAATGAGAATTCCAGGAATCATGCAATGTTAGTCTAAAGCTTTAGTCTAAAGGAATTAGACATGGCTAGCCAAGCTTCAGCAGAACATTGCATTCAAGAGCTAAATTGATGAAGATCAATCAGCTTTGGTGATGGTAAGAACATCACCTTGAAACACTAGAATTCATTCTTAAGAACTCTGAAGAAAAATAAATACCTAATCTAAGCAACAAGATGAACCGTCAGTTGTCCAAACTGAACAATCCCCGGCAACGGCGCCAAAAACTTGGTGCGCGAAATTGTGAACAATACTTTTCACACTCTCATAATCCCCGGTCATGAACTCCAAAAACTTGGTAGTTCAATTCCATGGCATTACACAACTTCGCACAACTAACCAGCAAGTGCACTGGGTCGTCCAAGTAATACCTTACGTGAGTAAGGGTCGATCCCACGGAGATTGTTAGTATGAAGCAAGCTATGGTCATCTTGTAAATCTTAGTCAGGCAGACTCAAATGGATATGGTGATGAACGAAAATAACATAAAAGATAAAGATAGAGATACTTATGTAATTCATTGGTAGGAACTTCAGATAAGCGCATGAAGATGCCTTCCCTTCCGTCTCTCTGCTTTCCTACTGTCTTCATCCAATCCTTCTTATTCCTTTCCATGGCAAGCTTGTGTAGGGTTTCACCGTTGTCAATGGCTACCTCCCATCCTCTCAGTGAAAACGATTGCATATGCTCTGTCACAGCACGCGGAATTCAGCTGTCGGTTCTCGGTCAGGCCGGAATAGAATCCATTGATTCCTTTGCGTCTGTCACTAACGCCCCGCCTGCTAGGAGTTTGAAGCGCGTCACAGTCATTCAATCATTGAATCCTACTCAGAATACCACAGACAAGGTTAGACCTTCCGGATTCTCTTGAATGCTGCCATCAGTTCTCGCCTATACCACGAAGATTCCGGTTAAAGAATCCAAGAGATAAACATTAGAGCCTCGTTTGCTTGTAGAACAATAGTGGTTGTCAGTCACTTTGTTCATGAGTGAGAATAATGATGAGCGTCACATAATCATCACATTCATCATGTTCTTGGGTGCAAATGAATATCTTGGACAAAGAACAAGCGGAATTGAATAGAAGAACAATAGTAATTGCATTAATACTCGAGGTACAGCAGAGCTCCACACCTTAATCTATGGTGTGTAGAAACTCCACCGTTGAAAATACATAAGCAAAAGGTCTAGGCATGGCCGTGAGGCCAGCCTCCCAATGATCTAAGAACTAGATGTCCAAAGATGATCAAAGGATCAAAAACAATCCAAAGATCCAAAGATGATCAAAAGATGAAAATACAATAGTGAAAGGTCCTATTTATAAGAAACTAGTAGCCTAAGGTTTACAGAGATGAGTAAATGACATAAAAATCCACTTCCGGGCCCACTTGGTGTGTGCTTGGGCTGAGCAATGAAGCAATTTCGTGTAGAGACTCTTCTTGGAGTTAAACGCCAGCTTTTATGCCAGTTTGGGCGTTTAACTCCCATTTGGGTGCCAGTTCCAGCGTTTAACGCTGGGATTCCTGAGGGTGACTTTGAACGCCGGTTTGGGCCATCAAATCTTGGGCAAAGTATAGACTATCATATATTGCTGGAAAGCCCAGAATGTCTACTTTCCAACGCCGTTGAGAGCGCGCCAATTGGGCTTCTGTAGCTCCAAAAAATCCACTTCGAGTGCAGGGAGGTCAGAATCCAACAGCATCTGCAGTCCTTTTCAGTCTCTGGATCAGATTTTTGCTCAGATCCCTCAATTTCAGCCAGAAAATACCTGAAATCACAGAAAAACACACAAACTCATAGTAAAGTCCAGAAAAGTGAATTTTAACTAAAAACTACTAAAAATATACTAAGAACTCAACTAAAACTACTAAAAACATACTAAAAACAATGCCAAAAAGAGTACAAATTATCCGCTCATCAGAGGCAAATCAATCATCTATATCCTTAGATTTCCAATTTATTTTATATTTATTTGGTTTTATTTTCTTACAGTTTTCCTTCTTTTTACGTGTAGTTTGGTCATGCAAAGTGTTAAAAACAGGAACAAGAAGAATCAGAAGGGAGAACAGCACACTGACGTTAGGATTTTTGCCAGTAAAGAATTTCATAAAAACAGTCGCGTTGTAGATATAGTCTCTAAACCGACAGAAATCCCTTCATACAAACGTTTTGGTTGTCACAAGTAACAAACCCCTTTTTAAAATTGATAACCGAGTATTTAAACCTCGGGTCGTCTTCTCAAGGAATTGCAGGGAGGTGTGTTCTTATTATTGGCTATGAAAAAGGTAAAATTGGGGTTTTTGGAATTTGGGCAATGGGCACAAGCATATTTAAATAACAAGTAAAATAAATTAACAGTAAAATAAACTCTTGGCGAGGTATAAAGACTGGAGGTCCTATCCTAGTTATCCTTATCAATTATGAAGAGAATTGGACTCTTCTCCCACCTTGTTAACCTCTAACTATGAAGGTAAGTTAAATGGATGAATTAATTCGAATCCTCAAGTCCTAGTCTTTCCTTGGGAAAGGCTAGAGTTATTGGAATATGAATTAATGAAATGAAGAAATCCAATTTTCAATCAATAATGAGTTTGATAACTCTAGAGTTACCAATTATTTAACCAAGGCCAAAAGGAAAGGAAATTGAAGCTGCTGGAATAAAAATGCTTTCAGATGGGAAGCAAGAATCATGTAAATAAAAGAAAGGAATAATAACTGAAATACCTCAAATAATATTAATTCAAAGAAAATCATAACATGAAAGAGTTCATAAATTAAATTGGGAAAATAATTAAAAACAAAGAACCTGTGATTGAGAGTCACTCCTAAAACTAAGAGAAGTCCTAAATCCTAATCCTAAGGGAGAGAGGAGAGAACCTCTCTCAAAACTAGATCTAGATCATTGAAGATAACAGAAAATTTGGAGACTCCCTCAATGGATGCATTCCTCCACTTCATAACCTCTGGTCTACGACTTCTGGACTTGGATTTGGGCCAAAAAGGCTTCAGAATCCACTATGAGTGTTTTCTGCAATTTCTGGTGCGTGGCCTCTGTCACGCGTCCGCGTGGGTCACGCGGTCGCGTCATTCGGAGTTCTCCTTGTCACGCGGTCGCGTCGGTCACGCGGTCGCATCGGTCACGCGTCCGTGTCGTATGCGATTTGCTCAGGTCGCGCGGTTGCGTCGGTCACGCGTCTGCGTCGTATGCGATTTGCTCAAGTCGCGCGGTTACGTCAGTCGTGCGGCCGCGTCGTTGCCTCTTCGCTTCTGGCACGCAATCGCATCGTCCATGCGATCGCGTGGATGCCAGTTCCTTCAGAAACTCCATTTTGCACTTTCCTTCCATTTTTGTATGTTTCCTTTTCCATCCTTTAAGTCATTCCTACCTTAGAAGATCTGAAACTACTCAACACACTAATCACGACATCGAATGGAATTAAAGGTAATTAAAATAATTAATTTAAAAGCATAGGAAACATGTTTTTCACATACATCACATACTAAGGAAGGAGAAGTAAAACCATACAATTAATATGAATAAGTGGGTGAAGGATTAAATAAATCACTCAGATTAAGCATAAAATATATCATAAAATATGGGTTTATCACACACCCTGGGGGGGATTCCATTCGGGTGCCCCGGTGCTAAATGACGAAGCATGGCGTTTGGCACCAGGGGGCACAAAAATCAAGGAATGGTCAATGGATCCATGGCGTTAAATTTCCCGTCTTGGCGTTTAGCACCGAAGCACACGCAATTCAAGAAGTTGCCACTGTCTCAACGACATTTAGCACCAAGGGTGTTACAAAATTTGAAGTGATCTCTGTCTTAGTGGCGTTAAATGCCAGTAGCGGCGTTTAGCGGCAGGTATTCTTCCTAGAAAAATGAAAACACGCTACCGGCACTAAACACCGAGCCTAGCGTTTAGCGCCAGTAGCGCCTCTTGGTCTGACTCGAAAGGAGGTTTGAATTTGAAACAAATAAAGCCACGTGGGCCCCACCACCACCCCTCATTCCCCAATCAGTTTTACCCCTTTTTTTCCATATTTCTCATTCCCAATCCCCTCACCCTTCTAACCGTTACCCCTCCCCCCCCCCCCACCTAACCCAATTCATCACACTTCAATCCCCTTTCCTTCCCTATTCAATTTCATTAACTCTCCTTCCCCTTCCTTTCAACGTTACATCCCCTCCCTCCTATATATACAACCATTTTTTACCACATCTTCCCCACCACAAAAATAACTCCTCCCACCTTCTTACTACTTCTTACTTTTCCTACCCGCCCTTCTTTATTTGTTGTCACCACATTCCCTTTTCTCCTCCATACTCCCTCTCTTCACTTTTCTTTTCCATCTCCTTCAAATCTTACCCTACCTTTTCATAAAAAAATTTTTCTTTCTTTCTCGCCGCCCTTTCTCCATTATTCTTGTTCCTTTCTTTCTTTTACACTCCCTTTATTCCCTATTTTTCGTTGCTAAAGGACGAGCAAAATTTTTAAGTTTGGTGTGGCCGCACCGCTTTCTTTTTATTAGAACATTACTTATAGTACCCAAGGGAGGAGAGTCCTCTTCTAAGAAGAGGAAAGAGAAGACTCATGTGACCAGGCCTACTTATGATGCTAGCCGGTTCAGTTCGAAAGTGCACAAAGAGCACTTTATCGAGATCACTAGTAAGAAGAAAGTGATCCCGGAGGTGCGATTTGACCTTAAGCTGGACAAGTATCCAGAGATTCCGATAGAGACTTAGAGGAGGGATGGACACATTGTGTAACCCAGTAATTGAGGTGGGCCAACTGATGGTCCAAAAGTTTTATGCCAATGCTTCGGTCATATACAAGCATGTGAAGGGCATGAACCCCAGCACCAAGAACTAACGCACCATGGTCAAAGGGCGAATTCTAGAGTTTGGTCCGAGGAGTGTGAGGGATGCCCTCCAACTACCACAGACTGGAGATGACCCTCATTCCCTTACTGAAAGGGTCAATAGCGACCGGAGGCTGGAGTAGATACTTGTAGAGATATTCCTTCCGGGAGCTCAGTGGAGGCTTAATTCTGAGGGGCAGCCACATCAGTTGGGGCGGCATGACTTGAGGCCAGTAGCTCGAGAGTGGTTGGAGTTTATTCAGCGCTCCATCATATCAATGAGCAACCGTTCTGAGGTTACAATAGACTGGGTAGTGATGATCGATTGTATCATACTCGGGAATAAGGTGGAGGTGGAGTGAGTGATTGCACAAGAGATTTACAGCATTGCTTCCAATGCCTCCACCCACACCAAGCCGGCGTTTTCGCATCTTATCTACTACCTTTATGATGCTTCCAAAGTGCGCATTGAGCATGACACCCTCATTGCTATAGAGAAGCCTATCTCCAAGAAGTCAATGGAGTATGCTCAAGAGTATGCAAGAGTCCCAAGAGACCAGCCGATTCTCTACCTTAGCAGGAGCAGCCTGTGATGCCTTAGGGACACTATTTCCCTCCACACGAGTATTGGCATGAGCTGACCTCCTTCATTGATTAGTTGAGGGTGAGTCACAAGGGCCACACTGCTCTTCTTTAGCAGCTTCTGGCAGAGCAGCAGAGTCAGTGTCAGGAGCTCTCATAGATGAGGCTTGACTTTGGATGACAGGGAAGATTTTCAAGAGCTCAGCCGGATGGAGGAGACAGCCACCATGATGACTGAGGTGGTTGAGTTCTTTTTATGCTATTTCCCTTTTCTGCTCTTATTTTATTACTTTATGTTTCTGTTGCATTATTTTATGTCCTTTGCATGATTGTTAGTGTTTTTAGTTTTTCTAGTTTTATTTAATTGTTTTAGTGTTTTAATTTTAGTCTGAAAAAGATGTCTCATGTACTGCTCATTGAGCTTGAATTCAATAAAAAAGAGAAAGAAAAGTGGTACAATGCATGAGAACTTGAGTTTATATTCTGAATGGTCCTATTTATTTAGATGTGGTGATATTTATCTGTGGTTTTGAATGCATGAAGAGAATAGTGCATATTTGATCTTGGAGTTAAGATTGTTAATTCATAAGGTACAAGAATTTAGATAATTATTATGAATTCTCTAAATTAAACAAGAAAGTAATCCTTGAAGCAAAAGAAATAGCAAAAAAAAAAAGAAAACAAAAAGCAAGGCCCAAGACTTTGAGCATCAATGGTTAGGAAGTTTAAGAATGATAAAAAACTCAAAAGAGTTGTTTTCCTAGCCATAGCTTATAGTGTGAATGTGTCAAGAAACTCTTGAAACAGAGTACTTAGAGTCAAAGCCAAGTGCAATTAAAGAGTATGTCAAAGGCTCTGAGCACTACTGACTGAAAAAATTCAAAAGAAAAATTAGAACTCAAAAAGTTCCCCAATTAATTAAGTACTTGTGGTATTTTTGTGTCAAGTAAAGGTTGAGACAAAATATTTAGAGTCGCGGGTAAGCTCAACGTGCAAATCACCAAAGAAAAGAAAAAAAAAATACTGTGTTCAAGGATTAACAGAAGTAAAAGAAAGAGAATTCATAATATTAACATCCCTGAGCTTCAAAGGATAGTGAGATGTTGAAACTATTCAGGATCACAATGAAATTAACTGCACTCAGAGAATAGACAAGAGCTTAAATGAAAACTCAACTCTTAGGCAAACCCACATCTCAGATTCATGTTGTTTTCAGTTGCTTGAGGACAAGTAACAATTCAAGTTTGGTTTTATGATGCGTGAGCATCTTTTTTATATTTTCTTAGTAATTTAGATATAGATTTATTGAGTTTTTATTCAATTTTGGTGTTTTAGACCAGTTTGGATGCTACTTTGATTTGCATTATGGTTTTATTATTTTCAGAAAAAATTCGGGTGAGTTTGATAGAATTCATGAGAAAGAAAATTGATGTTGTCAAGCTGGCGCTAAACGCCGCTACCTAGCATTTGGTGCCAGGTGCCTCGTACTTCGATTAAGCTCTCTGTGAAGCTAGCGCTAAATTTCATGACTCGGTATTTAGCGCTAGGTGCCTTGTAAAATGTGCCCAGAACCACACAATAGTGGCGCTAGATGTCGCTACTTGGCATTTAGTGCCAGGCACCCAGAAAACAATGGAAATAGCCTCTGTTTAGCAGCGCTAAATGCCGAGCCTGGTGTTTAGCGCCAATAGCGTGTTTTGGAACTCTAAAGAAGGCTTCGTTAGATTTAACTTTTAGTTTTTTTATTTTTTTATTTTATTTGAAAACAAAATACAATCTTTTAGGTTTTAGTATTTATTATTTTATTTTATTTTCAAATCATTTAGGTTAAATATAAAAGGGGAAAAGATTCAACGTTCTCTTCTCCTTCTTTCTCATTTTGCACTTTCAGACATTTTAGAACTCTAATTTTTCTCTGAGCCACCATGAGCAACTAAACCTCCTCTGTTAAGATTAGGAGTTCTGTTTATTTTGATGAATTAATACTATTATCATTCTATTTTTTATTAATGCACTAATTTAAAAAAATAGATTGAGCGACACATATTCAACTGCTTATTTTTGTCGTATTAATTGAGAAATCAGATGCAAAATCTGCCAATAATTAATGTTAAATGAAATAATTTGCTAATAAATTCGACAAAAATAAATTCGACGGCAAATTAATTATCGATGAATTTATAATAAATCCGCTAATAATTTCAAGGATAATGTTTTTTTTGTAGTTATAGTGCAATTAATATTTTAGCGAATGTATGAGCTTCTTTTGATCCTTAGTAATGACAATGCCAAAAGAAATTTTTGAAGAGATTTTAAATGTTATATTTTCATGTTTGTTTCTATTTCAATTTAAATAATTGGGTTGCATCATTTTACTTATATTTGCTTCCTTTTTTGGGTCGAATAACTTTTAAACTTTTCTTAAAAAAAAATAGAAAGCATAAACGTAAATTAGGTAGAAATATTATTGTAGTTTTAACTAATGAAATAAATTGATGTTACAATAATAAACAAATAATTTATGCTCTAATTTTGAGAATGTAGCAACACAATTGCCAAAAAAGTATCTAGGTAGGGTGGAGGTGCAAGTGGACCCCAAAAAATTGAATTAAAGGGGACAGAGTGGGGCAGTGGGAATTTGCAAATGTCTCCTCGTTAGAGAGCGAAGAATGGACTAACGTGAGGCCTTTTTTTTTCTTTCATGTTAGTTGTCATATTGGACTAGCCTTGTGCCTTGGAAGCTTAATTTTTGTTATATGGTCCTTATGACTAATGTCTCTGTATATGTTGTGGGTGGGGGCACTTAAACGAGGGTTTCACATGCCCTAATAACACCTCTTTGCCCATTTTACTACAAACCACGTGGCCCTCTTGTTATAATTCGCCACTATCTCTTTCTTTAATTAAAACACACTTAAATATACATATATTCGTTTAAATCATCCGTATAGAGATTGCCCTTCAATTTATTCATTTAATTACTTCAAACAAATCGCCAAAGCCCCACCAATACTACTTGTTAGTTGCTCCAGTGAATGGCGACCTCAACTACTTTTTAGTAAAAAATTGAAAATAGATATATTAAATAACAAAAATATTATAAACACAAGTTACTAAATTAGTTACCATATATATTATATCTTAATAATTAATTTAGTGACTGATTTTTTTATACGTAACATTGTTGATTCACTAATTACTATGTTGGATTCATGATCTTTCCACTAGTAAAATCTGAATTTTCTAGTGTGGTTTTAAATTGTGGATTGCACATCACATGATGTACACATAATATTGTGGATGGGGTTCATTTATATCACAATATATAGCATCAAATTGCGATTGAGATGTGTTCTAAACTCACAAAACTTGACTCCAACTTAACTTGATGATAACCAACGGGTCGCATCAAAATCTCAACTAACCATATCAAGATCGAGGTCGCAATGAATAAATTATAGCTAGAAAACATTTCAAGTATCTCGGTGTTTTAAGTGTATCGGTAATTTTAGTCACAGATTTCAACTAACTGAGATCAATAACTAAAACTATTGACTGAAACATTTGAAATACTTACTAAACTATAATAACCACATAATTTAAAACCCAGAGTGAAGTTGACGGACTATTAAATCATCAACTAGGGGGAAATTGAACATAGTAATAATGTGCCTGTATAGGGCTACAGCTCCATGATTTCCCGTCAAAACAAATGTTTAATTGTGTGCATTATGCCTTGGAACTTTCATCGATAATGATTTGGAGTGTTAGAATATTGCCACTTACAAAACTGAAGACCTTTCATTTCATGTCTCAAGCTTCCTTCAATTTTCGTTGTTGTTTTATTTCAATAGGGTTTTCATGGGGTAACCTTATTCCTGGGATGTCTATGAATTTGGACAATGCCATTAATTAATTTCTATTGTTTACTAATAATGATAATGTGATTTAAGGGGTTAAGACCAAGGTAGGAACCCCTGCATTTTAATTTTAAGACACCCTTTGTCTTTTCAAACTGTTCATCAAATCGTTCCTTTGCTTAAGTCGCTTTCGGTTTTTTTCTTTCTCCATCCATTGCATTCTATTTATGTCATGGGGTCAATTTCTCAAGTTGTTTTCACTAACATAAACTTATGAATCATTCTACATCATTTTAATCGCTCATTCTATCCTCTCAAACATATTAAAATAATAATAATTCTCCTAGAAAGAGAAAACATGTATATTTTTTATTAATTTATTTTATTAGCTTTTCTTACTTTAATTACAAAACTATTGAATATATGACTGGATTCGGTGTTAGAGGTATAATTATTTATGTATTTTTTTCTATCAATATAAATATTTAAGAGAAGTTATTTTATAATACAATATTAAAATTTTTATAATCTAAAATTTAGAATTTAATTTTTGTTGACTAAAAAAAATTTAAAATAAAACAAATAAAAATATATATAAAGAAATTATTTTAAAATATTTTTTATTAAAAATATAATTATTTATGTGTGTTTTTTTTAATTAAATTTTTGAGAGGAGTGATTTGACAATATTCAGAATATACAATTTGTGGGAAATGGCCTATTTCATCAGTAATAATTGAAGAAATTGGGAACATGGTTCCCTCAAAGTAGTGACCAAACCAAACCATGTAACATTAAACGTGTATTATTTTTTTGCCTCTGCTTTGGCAAGTAGCTAGGGTTATTTCACAGTTAACAGTTGTTTCTTTCAGCGACCCACCTTAACCTCCAAACGCCAGAAACCTTTGCCTATGTGTTTATACATAAATATATCATTAGCTGCTAACTGTTCATCACAGATATGTATATGTTAATTAATTAACCACAAAAACAAAGATCATGGAATCAAATTGCAATCACATCAATGTCCTGATGCAGTCGCAATATTATTGTTACAGTAACTATTACAATTGTATTAGATTGCAATTAGAGTGTGTTAAAATTTGATTTTTGTTGTCTTTTGTTCTTCTAAATTAGGAAGGAAAAAAAAAAAGTTGCACGTAAAATCAATCACATAATTTTATGAAATAATTTAAACATTTTAAAAAGAGTAAATACTCTTCTCGGTTTAGGGTTTATCAAATAAAATAAAATGGTCTTTCAATGGTCTTTCACAGTTAAAAAATTTATATTTAGAAACTACCTAAACTAACTAATAACAAAAATCATTTGAATAAGTTATTTGAATGGTTGGAGACCAATTAAAAATTTTTAAATTATAAACAACCACTTTATTTTTCAAACAAATAATGGTGACTGAGAGATAAAAAAACATTTACTATTTTAAGAAAGATGGCTTAATTATATCAAATTGTGAGGGCAATATTATTGTGGGGTCACAACATTATAATTGTGACGGTTACATATACTTTGTTTGTCTGCAACTTGTGCATCATAGATTTGGACGGAAAAACTTTAGGTGATTAACATCTTTTTATTTTATATTTGATTAATGTTAATTAATTTTCTTATACTAAGTATATTGGTCCCTAATATTAGTGAGATAGGGTGAGTGCTACTGTAATTTAAAATCATAAAAGAAAAGTTTAAAACCCATCAAATCAACTAAAACAAGGTATAAGAAAACAAAACATCATGTTTAAAATCAGGAAGCGGGGCATCTCCTGAATCTGAAGTGAAGTAACAAAAATGTCAGAATTCATTATTTATTATTTAGTTATTAATTTAATTTTTAGTTTAATTTTTTTAATTTAATTTAGTAATTCAATAACATGTTTTATTTTATATTTTAATAATTAAAAATAATAAATTTTAATAACTTTTTAGTATTTTAATGTGAAGAGTACGTACCTCATGAGCAGGCTCACCACTATACTCATTTAGCTCTGCTTTCTTTGCATTAATCGATTGAGTTTGTAATTTTATGAAAACAACTGTGGTTTTTTTATAAAAAAAATAAAAGTAAAAATAAATTACAGTTTAACTGTCAGTCAGATCCTTTACTTTTATTTCCAAAAATGGATGTTGACACTTGGAGTAACACTACTTATCCTGTATATCCTAAAACTAAATGAACAGAGGATAATTAATGTGCCAAACAAAAATTTTTATAAAGAAAAAAATTAATTACTGAATTAATTATTATTTATTTATGTATATTTATATGAAGTAAACCACTAAATATGTCTTGAATTATTAAATGGGCTACAAAAGTAGAGTCAAAATTTTTTAACCAAAAATATTCTTAAAATATTTTAAAAGTAATTTTGTCATTAACAAATTTTGTGTGTAGTTTTATCAGCAATTTAATAAAAAATGACCTTTTTTTAGATTTACTTGTTGTCATAAAATTATTTTTACTAAAAAGTTAAAGTGGTAGGAATAGATATATATGTGAATGATTATATTTTTAATACAACTCTTTTAAATAAGAACTTTTTTTGAATTTACTTGAATTTTTTTTTGAATAACTTTTTTTCTCTCTTTTAATTTGTCATATGCTAAATCTTTTTTTTATATACTCTAAACCTTTTGATCATAAAATTTTTAATACTATATCATGATACTATTTTTTCTAAAAATTTAAATTAAAAGTATATAAATAGTTGTATTTTTAATACTCATTTATACATATTTCACATATTTTTTTAACAAAATAATCAACTATTAAAATAATTAAATATTTTATAAAATAATAATTAAACATTTTATGATATAACAACCAGAAATTTTCATAATATAACAAAACATTTTAGTCCTACAAAAAATCAACAAAATTTATTTTTATATTTGTATTCGTATTTTAATTATAAATATAAGTTTAGTTTGATTATAATTATGAATTATGTTGGATTATTACATCATAATATTTATAAAGTTTGATTGTAAATACGAATATATAGTTGTTTCATATATAAATATAAATTAGATTTTAGTTGTGAGATTATTTAAAAATGAGGTTATTTATTTATTTTTCCGCTTTGTGTCTCCGTGAAATTGTGGCTCTATGACTCCACATATCCGTGGTAGTAATAGAGTTAATATTCTGAAATCAGGTGGCTACAAAACTAAGGGCGGATTATCAATTACTTATTAGACAATGCTGCATTGAACCCTCTTGTTTTTAATTGTAAACCGAAATGAAGGCGGTGTCAAATTCGTTATGTTAATGTTTCTCAAATAATTAATATATTTTATTAAGGTTTGCAGCGAAAAGAAAAACTTATTTTTATCTTTTATCTTGTAAATTGAACAAACTCAAACCCTTTGTAGTATTTGTAGTATATATATCGAATAAGAAAGCTTAGAATACATGTAACAAAAAACCAATGGCGGATAACGGGTTTGATGTTAGTGATTAACAACAATTGATTATTTGAATTCTTTTAACCATCATGCTAGATAATCAACTATAAGATATTAGTCAATAACAATAAATTATTAGTTGGACTATAAATAAATCAACAAAAACATTAAAAATTAAATAAAAAATATAAAATTAAAAACTATCTAAAACCAAATAAAAATAAATATTTAAAATTATTATGAGTATTTATCATTTTAGTTTTCAAAGAATTTTAGACCAAATACTTTAATCTCCAACTAAAATTAATTACTCGATTGATTATCCCTAACAATTAACTCCGTCAGTTATTTGAGTCATTTACTCCGTCAACTCTAACGGAGGACAAAATAATCCCTGAAAACTCTAACGGGGACAAAATTATCTATGTCTCCTTCTATTCGAAAACGATGCTATTTTCCCCCAATTTCAATTGTATCTTGCATAACCCTAACATTCATACTCTCCTTCTTCACCTTCACGGTCTTCTTCTCTATCTTCTCCTTCCTCCTATCTTCAGCTCCAAGATCAAGTCATGGTGTAACTGTCATGTGTGTCGCACCTAGCTACCTCAACATGTCATGGACCACACATTTCCCAAATCTCTATGACTGATATATACGCCCACCTCCTTCGTACTTCACCCACCAGAAGCATCCACCTCCACGTCCTTGATAACAACATCACCTTCAACCCCGTCAACGTCCACCACATCCTCAAGACCAAGTTCCACAGCTACTCCAAGGACATGCCTTTTTCCATTCTCCAGCAAGCAATATAGGTTGTTGGACATTAGGACATTATGAGAAGATTCTTCTTCGACATCATATGCAAATTCTCATTTGAAATCAACCTCGAGTGCTTCATTCCTTCTCTCACAAAGTCTAAGCTGGCAAACAATTTCGACCTCGTATCCAAGCTATTAGTACAGCGAGCAATGTCGTCGTCGCTGCTTATATGAAAACTGAAGTGATTACTGAATATTGATTCGGAGAATAAGCTAAAGAAAGCGATTGGAGTGGTGGACAACGTGGCCATGAAGTTGATGATAGGACAGAGGAGGAGGGAGATGGCGACGACGACAGGTCTTAACAAATCGAACTTGTTGTCAAGATTCATAAGATCTATCAAAGACAACATGTACTTGAGAGACATAGTCATTAATTTCCTGAGTATCAATTGGTTGAGAACAAGTTGAGGATTTTTCTTCTTGTGAACATTGAAGTTGTATAGTGTGCATTGTATAGCTTGAAGTTGCAGTGTTAGACTGTTAGGGTTATGCGAGATATGATGAAAATTAGGAGAGAATAGTGTCGTTTCCGAATAGAGGGAGTTAGGAATCATTTTGTCCCCCATTAAAATTGTCAGAGACCATTTCGTCTTCCGTTAGAGTTGATGGAGCAAAGGATCTAAGTGACTGACGGAATTAATTCTTAGAAACTAATTAAGTAATTAATTTTAGTTGAGGACTAAAGTGTCTGATCCAAAATTATTTGGAAATCAAAATGAATAAATACTCTAAAATTATTGTTAAAAGAACATCTAAAACCTAATAGAAAAAAACAATTAAAACCTAACAAAAAAAACATCCAAATCATTATAAAAAATATTCAAAACCTAACTAAAAAAATCTAAAATCTGAACACAATAAAAATTCTTTTAACTATAGTAAAAAAAAAAAAGAACGCATTATTTTGGATACTTTTTATTCTTAAAATTCAGATATTTAAAATTTAGAAGTTTTAAATATTTTTTTTTTGAAAATGTACAATATAAATAAATAAAAGAAAACTATTTAAAAAGAAGACATCATTTCAGGTGTTCTTATACCAGATTTTGGATGTTTAAATTTTAGAGGTATCGAATATTTTGTTGAGAATATACAATTAAAAATAAATAAAAAGTAAACCATTAAAAACGAATGTATTATTTCGGATGTTTTTTATACCTACATTTTGGATGTTTATATTTTAGAGGTTTCATATGTTTTTTCTAAGATTGTATCCATTATTGTTGTCGCCATTGCGTCCGCAGGTGCCTTATCGTCTGTTGCCATCCCTTCCTTTTGTCTCTTCGTTTACAAGAAACGTCCAAAAAATTATAGAAAAAAATTTAAATTATTAAAAAAATATTTAAAATTTAACAAAAAGAAACATCTAAAATTTAATAAAAAGAATCTAAAATATTAAAAAAAATTAAAGTCAAACAAAATAAAAAAAAATTAAAATTATTAAAAAAAGAACAACTGAAACTTAAAAAAACAAAAGGTTCAAAACCTAAAGAAAAAGGGGGGATATTTAAAATATTTTTAAAATTATATCTAAAATGGTTATTAGTTGATTATTCAGTGGTTTCCAAATTGACCCATATAATTGAGAGATTCTTTTATTTCACAACAAATAAAATCTTTTTTCTCTTGGCATATCATAGTTTCCCATTATTTAGTTTCCAAGTAGTATTTCGTTTTACAAAAACCTGTTATTATAAAAAAAACATTATATTAACTATCTCTTTATTTAATTATTAGTTAATGAAATTTTAAGCACGATTGAAATATAACTTTAAACCTAAAAATTACAAAAAAAAAAAAAAACATTTCGTTGAAATAACATGTCCGCATTCGAACATATTTTGAATATGCATGATACTTATGTACCACTTGTCTGGTAGATGTATGTATCTTTTTTATCTACTGATGGTGTTTTAATAAAAATTATTTTTTAAATGCATACATTCATATACATCTAGATATGATTATATAAGAATGTACTTAATTTTATTCTTATTATATATGTTATATGTATTATTAATGATTAATTTTATAATTTAAAATCAATAAGTATTATCATATTTAATCAAATTTAAATTATTAACGTATATTTAATTATTGCCTGAAAGTTATGCAGAAGTTGTAACTCCTCCTAAAGAAATGAAATCAGAAATGCTACCAATCATGAAGCTCCATGTGGTAGATGTCATCAAGAAATTATGACCGTCTGTCAACTCCATCTAGTGTGGGCCTTGCAATTCGCAACCACTTGATTGAGAATCTTTGTTATTGTGATTTCAATTTCGTTGATCACAAACTAATAACAATAATAACCCACTATTATAGAATAAAATCAAGCACTGGATTATTTTCATGTGCCTTCTATACATTCTACTTCAACAATAACAATATTTAAGTAAGAAGAAAAGAGACAAGAACTCCTGGTGCAAGAAAAAGAAGGGTCTGACACATGGCAACATACACAGGCCGTTATGACTTACAAATTAATTAATCATTATAATGTTATTATATATGGTATGGTTCAATAAGCACTTTACCATAATTGATAATTAATTTTAATTAATAAAGATTGCTAAGTTTGACCAATCAATTTGATATTCGTAAATGATATGCTTACCCATAGATGCAATCTCTAGCTTTAAGAGCATAATCAACACATACATGTGTGTATAGACAGAAAATATATATTTAGGAACATAGTCTTTGGTCCCCAATCCAGATCCCAAGAACTTTTTTGTTCCAAATTAATTCTTTTTAGCTTGTTGTATTGTTATAATAAAATTAACAAGAATGTTATATCCCTTAATTTTTATATTTTTATTTTTATTTTAATATTAAAAATAATTGATAAGAGATGAAAGAAAAATATTTATAAAAAGGTGTAAAAAAACATATATGAATAATAATATAGATGTTATTCTTTACCAAATTAGTGAAACCCTTCTCTCTTTTTCTTCTTCAATTCTATCTTCTTGTTTTCATTCTATTACTCTTGTTCTTCTCTTTTAATTAGGCACTAATACCTTACATGGTATTAGAGCTGTAGTTCGTTCAATTGTCATGGAGGTAAACACAAGAATAGCTGAAACTCATATTCAATACCAACCTAACTTCACGTTCTCACTGATTTCGATGAAACTTGATGAAAACAACTTTCTCTAATGGAAAGATCAAGCGGAATCGACAAACGAAGGACACGATCTGTTAGCACACATCACAGGAGAAGGTATCTTCAGGAGAAAAGAATCCATAATTTGCAAGGTGGAAGCGACAATATGCTCTGCTCAAATCTAGGTTGTTTGCGTCAATAACCAAGCCTTTTACTACTCGAATGGTAGGTTGCCTGTACATATTTTTGGTATGGAGAAGGTTAAAAGGTTACTTTGCGTCACAAATTAGAGCAAGAATTCTGCAATTAATGAACAAACTAAGTAGCATTAAAATTGGAAGTTCTTCCAGTAGCTATGTGTTAGAAATTAAAGAAATGATAGATACGTTAGCCTCAGTTGGAGAACTAGTCAGAGAAAGTGACCATGTCAGTGCCATACTCAATGGCTTAACGGAGAAATATAGACCATTGATTATAGCTGTAGTTTCACGATCATCTAGTGTCTCGGTTGGAGAGTTAGAGTCTTTGCTTCTTGTACATGAAAGTATGATAGAAAGATTCAGGAGGTCAGATTTGTTAATTTAAGCGAATGTAGCTCAGGCACAAATTTTCATGCCCTCACATCCATCAACAAAATGGAATTGCAGAGCGCAAACACAGGCATATAGTAGAGATGTGGATGACACTAATGGCTGGTTCTAGAGTGCCAATACGATATTGGGGTGACGCTTTTCTTACTGCAGCTCAACTCATCAATGTTCTACCAACACCAACCTTGAAAAATATGTGTCCAACAGAGAAGCTACTTGGTAAGAAGCCAGACTATAGCTGTCTACAAGTGTTTTGCTGTCTTTACTTTTTTCATCTGCGACTGTTCAATCGTCACAAGCTTGAATTTCGGTCAACACCCTGTGTGTTTTTGGAATATGGTACTACTCATAAAGGGTACAAATGTCTCACACCAGAAGAAAAAGTGGTGATCACATGAAATATTGTGTTCAATGAGATGCAATTGCCTTCAAAACTAAAAATCAGCTCATGGATGTCACTGATAAGTAGAGTAGTTCTGAGTTAGTTCCAACAATGCCAGCTATTCCCTTGATCCCCAACCTTCCCCTACCTCTATAAGCTCAGGACATTTATTCCTCCCCAAGACCTCTACTTCCATTACCTATCACAGATCATTCGGCAGCTTCTCAATACTTTTTTCAATACTCTTTTCAATAATTAATACCACCCAACCCTCTGTCTGCTACCGACTATCCTTAGCTCCATCCATAGCCCGAATTCCTCCTATGGCATCTCCACTCATCATCTCTCAGCGAGTACACTCAGCCACACCTATCCCTGTGCCCATTTCAGCCTTAGAAATTGTTCTCTCTAGTTGTCAACCTGCGCCTAATACCCACACCAAAAACATACACCCTATGACCACACAAAGTAAGTCTGATAGTCTTCGACTAAAAGCTTATCATGCTGTAGTTGAGCCACGATCAGTGAAGGAGGCTATGGTTCACCTGAAATGGAAGAAAGCCATGGATAATTAGTATCAAGCACTACTAAAGAACAAGACATGGCAACTTGTACCTCTACCAGAGAACCGAGAAGCTATTGGCAGGAAGTGGATCTTTAGAGTTAAGTACCACTCTGATGGCACACTTTAGAAGTACAAGGCTAGATTGGTTGTCCAAGGCCTCTCTCAAAGACTTGGGTTTAATTTTACTGAGACCTACAGCCTGGTAGTTAAGCCAACTTCAATCATATTACTCTTGACTCTTGCATTAGCAAATAATTGGTCAATCAGACAATTGGATGTAAATAATGCATTTTTGCATTGAGAGTTGCTTGAGGATGTGTACATGCGACTGACGATTGGATTTTTGACGGTTTAGAATTTCACTAATGAAATCTCGTTGTAAAGTATAGTTTCTAAACCAAACAATAATCCTTTCATACAAAAAGTTGTTTGTCACTAGTACAAACCCCTAAAATTTATAAACCGAAGTATTTAGACCTCGGGTCATTCTCCCTAGGAATTACAATGAAATGTCTTGTTATTGGTTGTGAGTTATTTTGGGGTTTTGATATGAAGCATGAAAGATAAATGGCAAGAAAGTAAACTAACAACTATAAAACTCTTGGCAAGATATGAGAACTAGAATTCCTATCCTAGTTATCCTTCTCAATTGTGATGAGAATTGCGTATTGCTCCCGCTTAGTTAACCTCTAACCATGGAGGAAAGTCAAGTGGATGAATCAATTTGATTCCTCAAGTCCTAATCAAATCCTAAAGGGAAGACTAGCCTTAGAGGCATTCAACTCAATTAGCAACTTCTAATTATCGATCAACAAAAGAATTAGATAACTCAAGTGTCACTAATTACTCTACCTAGGCCAAGAGGAACAAAACCTACACTAAAATCCAACCAAGCATTTCATCAAACACTTGGAAGGCACAAAAGGAAAACATAGTAAATCATCAACAAGAACAAAATCTAACAACAATTATTGAAAGGAATTAACAACGCAAATCAAAAGGAACACAATTATTATGAATTACCTTTATTGAATTGAAAGAAAGTAGAAGGAACAATACTAGATCTACAACAAAATCTAAGAACATCATAAAGGAAATTACAACAAAAGAATAGAGAAAGATGAATGTAATAACAAGGAATTAAGAGGATAGAAGTAGAAGAAAGCAAAGATTAAAACCTAGTTCTAAGATTATTGAACTAAACCTAATCCTAATTCTAGAGAGAAGTGAGAGCTTCTCTCTCTAAAACTCTAAAACTAATCCTCTAACTAAAAACTAATGACTAAAGTTGATTATTGGTCAAAAGGTGATGCCTTCCCCTTAATCCTTCATCCTTTTATTCCTTTTCCTTAGCAAATTGGCGCCAAAAATGGGTTCAGAAACCCTCTCAAATCGTCAGGCACGTGTTGCATTAGTGAGGTCATGTGCCATCATCGGCGCGTGCGCGCACGGTACGCGTGCGCGTCCTTGGCCTGTTTCGCAATGTGCGCGCGAGCGCCTTGTGCGCGTGCGCGTACATGGCCTAGATCAATTCTTTGGCTTTTTGTGCTTCTCTCCACTTGTATGCTTCCTTCCTTGCTTCCTTTGATCCATGCCTAGCCTATTTCATCCTGAGATTACTAACAAACACATCAAGGCATCTTATGGAATCAAAGAAGAAATAGAATTCATCAAAATAAGGCTTAAAAAGCATGTTTTTACACTTAAGCACAAATAAGGGAGAGATAACAAAACCACGCTAATTCCTAGGCTAAATGTGACCAAAGGTTATCAAAATACTCTAAATTCAACACAAAACAAACCGTCAAATTGGGGTTTGTCAGCGACATCCATAGGGCTATGTGCAAGGTGATGGAAAGTTGGTCTACAAACTTACCAAGACGTTGTATGGTTTGAAACAGGCTCCAGGGGCCTGGTATCATAAGCTATCTACAGCTCTACATCAACTTGGATTCTCTGCTATAGCTTTTGATGTTTCAGTCTTTACCAAATTTGATGGCAGTGTCACTATCTTTATTCTTGTGTATGTAGGTGATGTGATCATTACTAGAAGCTCAACTAGTGCTATGATTGTTGTGGTGAATCAGCTGAATTGCAAGTTTACACTCAAAGATATGGGGACCTTCATTACTTTTTCAGCATTCAAGTTAGCAAGACTAAGGATGGAGGACTATTACTCAACCAAGAGAAATATGTCAATGATTCAATGGGTAAGGTAGGCATGATAGGCTGCAAACCTTGTAGAACACCTCTCCCATAATCACTAAAAATCTCTCAGTTTGGTGGTGATAAGTTTGATGAACCAGCACTTTATCGTTCAGTGGTAGGCAGTCTTCAGTATCTCACAGTTACAAGACCAAAGCTCGCTTACGTTGTAAGCAAAATCTCTCAGTTCATACAACACCCGTTGGAGTCACATTAGAACTAGTAAAAAGAATCCTTAGGTATGTGAGTGGCACAATCAAATATGGCTTACATCTCCACAAGAATAACTCTTTGAATATCACAGCCTATTGTGATTCAGACTAAGGGGAAAACCCTGGTGACAGAAAGTCGACTGGTAGTATCTGTGTTTTCTTAGAAAAGAATTTAGTTTCTTGGTCATCTAAGAAGTAGTCTGTGGTAGCCAGGTCAAGCACAGAGGCTGAATACAGAGCTATGGCGGATTTGGTTGCAAAACTAATTTTGATCAAGAACCTACTAAGCGAGTTACGGGTCACAGTTTCCACTTCTACCATATACTGTGATAACTTGAGTGTTGTGCTTTTGGTAGCCAATCCCATTCTACATTCAAAGTCTAAACGCTTTAAAACTGATCTTAACTCTGTGAGGGATTATGTCACAAAGAAAGTAGTGCAAGTCAGTCATGTTTCGGAGTCTGTTCAGTTAGCAGACATTCTTACAAAGACAATTGCCTCTGGATCGTTTAACAGTGCTAGAGCAAGATTAAATGTTGAGCCAAATATGTCGTGCAATGCCACTGTTGAAGGAGTAGTAGAAGCAGTTCATGAGCTAAACATGCTTAGTAATGAAAGCATTCTGCAGAATGACAGAAAAAGCTTAGAGGTCTCGGTAGTAGAGTGCATGATGGAGTATAGTGTTGAGCAAAACAATGGAGTCAGATAGCAAGGTGCATGATAGAGTAATGGTTAAGCTGAAACTAAATTAGTTAAGCCAAGTTGAGTCAGCAAAGTTAGTTACACACTCTCTCAGTTAGATTAGTTACAAGCTAGTTGTCATTAGGCTCAATATATATAGCCAGCTGTTAGTTACAAAGCGTGCTGCAATAGTTCAATTCACCTTTATCAAATTAGTGAAATCCTTCTCTCTTCTTCAATTCTCTCTTCTTGTTCCCATCGTACTACTCTTGTTCTTCTCTTTCAATTATGCACTGATACCTTACATTCTCAACAATTTCTTAAAAAGTATTTTATAATCAATCATACACAAATTAATATTTAATGATCATTTATGTTGAAATTTGTCAATATTCTAATACTATATTTCATATTTCTTTAGCAATTTTATTATAATGTTTTTCTTATATTTTAATAAGTCAATCATCAATAATCAATAATTCTAATTCTACAACTGAATATATCCTGACACCAAACATACTGATGTAGCACATGCATTCTGATACCAATTTGGATACCTTTCTCTTCTCAACTATTTTTAAAAAAGCATTATGTAATTAATCATACGAAAATTAACATTTAATACTTAATTATGTTAAAATTTATTAGTAATTTTAATATTTTATTTTATATATTTTTAGTAATTATTATTATTATTATTATTATTCTTTTTTTATTTCTGTGAATCAATAATTCTAATATTTTATTTTATTTTTGTTATATATAGTGTTTTGTTTTATTTAGGCGTAAGTTTTCAGAGTTAAATATGCTACTGTGACGCATTCTCATACTAATCTACATGCTAATGCTATTTTTAAAAAATATTATGTATTAAATAATTAAATATGTTAATATTTAATAATTAATACATAAGTTCTTTATGAATTTCTTTATTTTATAGATTTATTAACATATAACAACTATTTTTTATTAAATATAAATACTTTTTGAATTTTTTATTTTAGAGATTGTGTGGTATTAGTATAAATAACAAAAATTATATAAGGTTATTTCATAAAAGATAAATATATTTATAAATAACTAATTTTAGAAACATTTTCGATTATAAATATAAAAAAATGGACTTTGTTTTCTACATACGGATATATACACTCTAGTATTAAACAAAATTTCTAAATGTTTTATAATACAACTTTAGTAAGAGCATAAAGAATTAACTTTTATACTTAATTAAATATACAATCTTAAGTAATTAGTTATATTTCATCAGTATTAGTAATTATTACTAGAATTAGAAAAAGTATGGGATGGAGTGGGAGCGCGGCCTGTCCTATATTTTTTCATAATTCCAAAATTTCTAATCTCAGCTAGATTAGGTCAGATGACTCAAAGATTTGGTCTTGTTCTGATTGAGTAATTTAACTGAGTAAAATTGTTTTAAGTTCCAAGTTGATCGAATTGAAGAAAATCAGACCAAATAATATAACCCAAACCAACTAAACAGAATCTTTAGAATGAACCGGGCTGCATGCACCCCTAAGATTGTTGAGGGAAGGAGGAGGGGCACTCATTTGGCCAATTGGAAGAAGGGTTAAAAGGCATGTTCAAGAAAATATCCGACACATATCGTTTCGTTGTTGGTGCAACCAGGGAGCATATGGACCATGCCACGGCCATGAATAGAGCCAAAGCTTCTAAATTAAGTCTTTCATAGTCCTTGCACTGTGGGTCACCACTCACTCATTTTCAATTAAATAATCTTATGTATATACTTATAGTTAGTATCATTTCACATTGCCTTAATTTATTTTTTTAAAAGAAAAAATGAGCTTTACAGTCATGGACCACACAAGAATTCTTTGTTTAAGTGAGATACTCAATTTTATACTTCTTAACAAATTAGCTAACATATGCTCTTGGTTGTTAAGAATACTAAAAGTAGTCATTTTCATTTTTTATGCATTTAATATATTGAAATTATTGTATTGAAAACACAAAATAAATCTTCGAATTTCCAAGAGAAACTTTGTACTTTGATTGGACATTTGTTAACCAAATCTTATCTTTAATCAAAAAGCTTATATAAATCTAATATTGACTGACTCACTAGCTATAAGATCATGGAATTTTTTTAAACTCAATAAATAACTTGAAAAATACTTACAACAACAAAAACAAAAGGTGTTTTCTTATGTTTTATGAATTTACACTTTGTGTCATTTTTATTTTTTGGGGGCATATAACCACCAAAGGAAACATGATTGTTTTCTCTTTATTTTGCTGTCGGTATGGCGTTATCAGTTGCTCCCTACAAAGTCTTTACTACCATATCCTCTTGGTCCAAAGTAACATCCCTCTTGTCTCTTGGTGTTTTTAACTGCTGCTAATTCAACTGTATCAAACATTCAAACTGATCCTAGTAATAGAAATATAAAATATAAGTCTAAAAATCGATATATAATAAAATGTTGAGAACAAACAAAGGAAAACATCCAATAATTTAATTGACTCGAAATGAAGTAGAAAATCCCACGCGAGATTCTACCCGGTGGGAAACACTTTCCAGAAAGGGTGTGTTTTAGTTTTGGCACATTATTTATTATTGACTCATACTAGAGAGCGTGGACTTCGCATGACATGCTTGGGCCGGTGGGACAAACCGCGTTTAATAAATTAATGTCCATCTACTGCTTTTAACTACATATTTTCTCTTTAATTAATTTTCACAATATTATTAAAATAATATAATATATTATATTATATATTATTCCTTTCACAATATACTCTTTCAGTTAATTAATTTAATTAAGCGAGTATTCAGTTGAATCGCCTACTTAATTAAATATTAAAAATTTAAATCTTATATATATAATTATTTGTTGATTAATAATAAATTTTTAAATAAAATTTAAATTTATAATAAATTAATTTTTAATTAATTAAATTTTAGAATAAATTAAAAAAATAATATACTCTCTTATTTTCTATCTTTAATATATATAGCTAAATGAGCTATAAAATTTATGTTATGCTAGTGATTACTATAGTGTCTTACACATAGTGTCTAATTTACTAAAATAGATAATAAATTAATATTTAATAAATTTTAAATATTTAATTTTTATTTTAAAAAATAATTTAGACAATATAAAAAACAAAATAAAAATCATAAAATTCACCTTAAATATTCAATACTATTTCTTGATTCACATCTCTCTCTCTTCAAATTAAGAATTTTTTTTTATTTTATTAAAAATGTGCCTTTGGCCATATATGCCACTATGATTTGGGGTTTGCATAATATAAATATGCCCCTTCCATGCTACTTCACCCATCAATTCATCACCAAGATTTCATCTCAAAACCTTGGATAGCTCTCTCTAACACTCTCTTTCTCCAAAACATTCTTTCTTCCTTCAAAGAAGTTCATCATTCCACACATCTCAACTTCAAGCAGAAATGAGGCTCTTGTCTACAAAAGCAACGTGCAATAGCCATGGCCAAGACTCTTCATACTTCCTAGGCTGGCAAGAATATGAAAAAAACCCCTATGACGAGATTCTCAACCCCAAAGGAATCATCCAAATGGGTCTCGCAGAGAATCAGCTCTCTTTCGATCTCTTGGAGTCATGGCTTGCCAAGAATCCGGACGTATCCGGGTTCAAGCGAGACGGAAAATCCATTTTCCGTGAGCTCGCTCTCTTCCAAGACTACCATGGCCTCTCTTCTTTTAAAGAAGCAATGGTAGACTTTATGGCCGAGATCAGAGGCAACAGAGTTACCTTTGATCCCGACCATATGGTCCTTACCGCTGGCTCCACCTCTGCCAACGAGACTCTCATGTTCTGCCTTGCCGAAAAAGGAGATGCCTTCCTCCTACCCACCCCTTACTACCCAGGGTGCGTTTATCAAATTCTTTCTAAGCAAACTAAATAATATATACTTTAAATCCTAATAAGTCGTATTCAAACTAGTATTATTTTCTAAAACTTTTTTATTTTTTATTCCCTGAATGTTATCCAAAAAATCAATCAACTTCATGCTTTCATTATCCTACGTTTGAGATGCTATTATTATTGCACATTTTTCTGAACGTGTTTTGCAATTATGTGCAGATTCGACAGAGACCTAAAATGGAGAACTGGGGTGGAAATTGTTCCCATACACTGTTCAAGCGACAACAACTTCCAAATCACTGAGTCAGCACTTGAGCAAGCATACGAAGAAGCACAAAATCTCAACCTCAACGTGAAGGGCATTTTGGTCACAAACCCTTCAAACCCCTTGGGCACCACATTGTCCCTGGAAGAGTTGAACCTCCTCGTTGACTTCATCAGCGGCCACAAGAACATGCACTTAATCAGCGACGAGATTTACTCCGGGACAGTTTTTAACTCCCCAGGCTTTGTCAGCGTCATGGAAGTCCTCAACAACCGTTTTTCTGACGCTGACGAAGCCATTTGGGACAGAGTTCACGTTGTTTACAGCCTGTCCAAGGACTTGGGCTTGCCGGGTTTCCGCGTGGGCTGCATATACTCCGAGAACGACACCGTGGTTGCCGCGGCGACCAAGATGTCAAGCTTCGGCCTGGTGTCTTCCCAAACCCAGTACCTCTTGTCCGCCATGCTGGAGGACAAGAAGTTCACCAGAAAATACCTGGTGGAGAATCAGAAAAGGCTAAGAAGACGTCAGAAGATGCTTGTTTCGGGGCTCGAAAAATCCGGCATCAAGTGCCTAGAAAGCAATGCTGGGTTGTTCTGTTGGGTTGATATGAGGCACTTGTTGAAATCAAACACATTCGAAGCAGAGATGGATCTATGGAAGAGGATTGTGTATGATGTGAAGCTAAACATATCGCCGGGATCTTCGTGCCATTGCTCGGAGCCAGGGTGGTTCAGGGTGTGCTTTGCTAACATGTCGGAGCAGACTCTGAAACTCGCCATGAAGCGGTTGAAGAGCTTCGTGGCAGAGTTGTCGTCCTCCTCCGACAATGGCGATAACAAAGCTCATCAGTCTAAAAGAAAGTCTCTCACAAAGTGGGTTTTCCGGTTATCATCTCGTGATCATCGTCAACGTGATCAAGAAGAACGTTAACCTGGTTATTGATTCATCTTCATGATAGTATAACTTGTGCGTGAAATATGGATACATGCACATAAAATTAAACCACTTCAAAAAAATTTTTCTTTTTTTTTTTTAAAAAAAAGATTTTTAACCGGCTCCCCAGTTATTTTTGGGAGGAGTAGTTATTCAATGGAAAATGTATCATTTTATGTTTTATAATTTGTAGAGAGAAAGCACTCTGTCCATTTTTTGGATATGAAGTGTGAGGATTTTAGTCAGCCAGGTCTCTATTGTAAGTTTGATATCCCCTGCCACATGGATTATTATTGGTATCATCAATGAAAGTTGATTTATATACTATTATTATTATACTATATTATATTGTTATTATTGTTTAGAATTTTTAATTATGTTCTCCTAGCATATTTGAAAAGGTTAATGACTACATTTAGAGTTGTACTACTACTAGTTTTGTCCGTAGATTAACTTGCATAGAGATTTTGGTTAGCGTACATGATCCTTATGTATAATATGTAAAGGTTGGTTTTCGGTTATAGTATTTTATATTATAAATATAATCATCCATATATTTATTTTATCATCTTAAATTATTAAAAAAATAAATATTTATCAATTTTTTTCTATCAATTAAATTTTTCTTTTAAAATAATTTCATAACACAACATCAAAATTACTACAACCTAAAAATCTAAAATTCAATATTTGTTGATTTCAAAAAAAAATAGTATAAGACAAATTAAAAAATTTATACAAATTCAAAAAAAATTCTTACATAAAAAAATGTTAAGAATATAATCATTTATATTTTTTTAATCAACTAAAACTTTTCTAAAAAAATTCTTTTTGACACATATTTCTTTACTTCCTCTTATTATTAGTTACAATTTAGTTAATATATGTTTTTGTTACTTGATCCGTTACCTAAATACTGATTTACTAAGACAATTTTGGAATCGAATTCCACTAAAAAGATAAACCTCTCCGAGAATCTCTCTCACCAAAACCACCAAAGCCCCATAAATTGGAGCATCATCTGGAGACTTCGTCAAAACCAGTAACAAAGATATGAGTAACTATCATAGAGAAATTCAATATATAATGGTGACCGATTAAGTTACAGGTACGCAATTATTCCATCTCCACTATGAATACTCTTACACTCTTACTTACTTGAGCGTTGGAGTCTCTTTGCAGGTGTCCAGTGCTGCCTCTTCTAAAAAAAGACGATGTTCCATCCTCTTGCTCCAAGGAAAGCTGGTTTGAGCATCAACAGAACGAACTATACCTCGGAGAGATTTATTCACACAGAAATATTTGGCGCCCACTGTGGGGCCCGAAATCTTCTAACCGCACAACCTTTGAAAGTGTTTTCTGTGCTTTTTTTTTCTGTTTTGCAGGACATAACATATGGCGGATGAGCATAGCCACGCTCCATCAAACCCTAACTCGGCCGAACTGATGGCCATCAATGAGGCCCTCAGGGCCGATAACCAAAGAATGGCCGAGCTTTTACACCATAAGCAACACAGTCAGAGCATGGGAGGAGAGCATAAGAATGCTGAAAACAAAGACGACCATGACGAACACACGTCGGAGGCCAAACACACCATACCCACTCCCCCGAAAACAACCACCAAAAGAACCAACCCTTTCTCGAAAGAGGTCATGAGCTTTTAAATGCCCAAAAATTTCACCCTACCAATGCCCCTGAAACCCTATATGGGAATAGGAGACCTAAACATTCATGTCACCAAGTTTTACACGATGATGTTCATGAACAAAGAGTCTGACCCAATCCTATGCCGCACCTTCCCCACCTTCTTTGATGGAGCCACCCTAATCTGGTTCCCTAACCTCCCTGAAGACTCCATTTCCAACTTCAACGAGCTAACCGACCAGTTCGTCAACCATTTTGCCGCATCCAAAGTATATGTGCACAACTCTGATTATCTGAGCACCATAAAGCAAGGGGCGAACGAAAGCCTGAAGGACTACATGACCAGATTTGCTGAAACAACCAATGAGATACCCAACTTAAATCCGGAAGTCCACCTTCATGCCATAAAAAGCAGCCTCTGGTCCAAGAAGTTCCAAGAGACCATAGTCATAACAAAACCAAAAACCCTAGCCGAATTTCGAAAGAAGGCAACAACCCAAATCGAAATTGAAGAACTCCGAGCACTGTGAATGGCAGAGAAACCCACCTCAAACAAAGAAAATGAGAAGCGAAATAAATATCCAAACTACCGAACAGAACAAAAGTCATTCAAGCGCACACCTAAGTTTGACAGTTATACCCATCTCAATGCCAAAAGGGATGAAATCATCAGAGACATCTTGCATTCAAAACTCATTAAACTCCCAAATAGGACAGGCACATATCAAGATCAGCGATATGTAGACAAATCCAAGTACTGTGCCTTCCATCAGAAATACTGACACACAACAGATGACTGTGTGATAGTAAAGGATCTCCTCGAAAAGCTGGCCCGCCAAGGCCTACTGGACAAATATATCGATACCCAAGGGTGAAAATGAAACACAGAAGACCTCGGCCAGCATTCCAAAGCAAACGACAATTCCCGGGATAAAGAGTAAAAGGTAAATGAAGATATTAACAGTACGTCCAAGAGGTATACAACTCAGATCAGCACCCTCCATTAGCAGATTTAGATCCTTAGACTAACCACCAAGAACGATCGATGCCAACAGACGACCTCACGAAGCTTCAATTAACAGCCGTGGAAAGCAAATATACATACCTCGGCAATGCGCTAAAAAACAAAGAGCAAGAACAACTAGTCGAGCTATTAAGACAAAATGGCAACCTCTTCGCATGGACCCTTGCAAATATGCCAGGGATAGACCTGAATGTCATCTGTCACAAATTATCCATCAATCCAACGATCCGATCTATAGTACAGAAAAAATGCCACCTCGGCACAGACAAAAGGGCAGCTTTTCTGGAAGAAACCCAAAAGCTCCTTAATGCTGGTTTTATCAAAGAACTCAGATACATTACCTGGTTAGCCAATGTGGTAATGGTAAAAAAGAAAAATGGTAAGTGGAGGATGTGTGTGGACTATACAGACCTTAATAAGGCATGTCCAAAAGACATATACCTCTCTATATGGATAAATTAGTTGACAGTTCTTCCGGTTTCCAATGTTTAAGTTTTATGGATGCTTATTCGGGTTATAACCAAATACTAATGTACTTGGCTGACCAGGATAAGACTGCCTTTATTACTGACAATGTAAATTTTTGTAATAAGGTCATGCCATTCGAACTCAAAAATGCAAGTGCAACATATCAGAGGCTAATGGACAAAATCTTTTCAAACCAAATTGGCCGAAACATAGAGGTCTATGTCGATAACATTGTGGCGAAGACACTACATGCAGCAAACCACATTAAAAACTTAAAGGAGATATTTCAACAACTTCGAATGTACAACATGAAACTCAACCCAGAAAAATGCGCCTTCGGAGTACAAGGGGGGAAATTCCTCGGTTTCATGCTTACATGCCGAGGAATTGAAGCCAACCCTAAAAAATGCCAAGCAATAATAAACATGAGAAGCCCAAGGATGGTAAAAAAGGTCCAACAACTCACCGGTCGGCTAGCAGCATTGTCTCGATTTTTACCTTGTATAGCACACCGATCACATCACTTCTTCAAGACCCTAAGGAAATAAGAAAAATTTGAATGGACCAAGGAGTGCGAGGAAGCCTTCACCGAGCTCAAGACTATAATATCAAAACCAGCTATACTTCAAACACCAGAGTTTGGTAAACCGTTATATCTATATTTATCTGTTACTAATCATGCTATCAGTTCTGTCTTGGTAACAGGAAAGCAACAACATCCAGTATACTTCGTCAGTAAATCCTTTCAACACGCCGGGGTTAGATATCCAAAGCTAGAAAAACTCGCCCTGGCCTTAATAACAACGGCTAGACGTTTGCGACACTACTTCCAGAGTCATACTATCATAGTCAAAACAGAACAACCCCTCCGGAAAATTTTGACAAAGCCAGAGCTTACTGGAAGATTAATTAAATGGTTAATCGAACTATCTGAATATGACATTCAATACCAATCGCGAGGAGCCTTAAAGTCCCAGGTGCTGGCAGACTTCATTGCAAAGTTCACGGTAGACGAGCCTAGTCCGACCACAAATACTTGGAGACTAGCAAGGGACAGCCCTAGAACAATCTCAACAATTCACCTTCCATGCAAGCAACAATCAAGCAGAATACGAAACACTCATCGCAGGACTAAGGCTAGCCCACATAGTGGTTGTAAAACAACTAAGTGTCAAATGCGATTCCCTACTTGTGGTGCAATAGGTAACAGGTAACTTCCAGGTAAAAGACTCACTGTTAGAAAAATATAATACCATCGTCAATAGCCTTATTAACGGTTTTCAGAAATTTGATATTTCCCATATACCTCAGGAACAAAATGATAGAGCAGACATTCTTTCAAAATTAGTAACAATAAGAAGTCAAACTAAAACACCTATATTATCTCAACCGACGCTTGATGAACCTAGTGTTATGCTAACGGTAGTTTCAAGTATTTCACAGGAAGAAGACTGCTAAAAACCTTTCATACACTATCTACAAACAGGTCATATACTAGACATCGTTCAAAATGAAAGGAAATTTAAAAGAAGAGCTAGTTTCTACACACTACTGCTCGGATCCGAGTTATACAAGCGAGGTTTCACAAGACCTCTTCTAAAATGCCTAAACACAACAGATGCTAAGTTGGCAATGGACAAAGTCCACGAAGGCGTCTGTGGAACATATATAGGAGGCCGGAGTTTAGCCTCCAAGATACTCCGAGAAGGCTACTACTGGCCAACACTGCAACAAGATTGCACATTTAAAGTTCAACACTGTGACCACTGCCAATGCCATGCACCAGTCATTGACAACCTCGGACCTTTTCCACCAGCACTAGGGTAGGTTAAATTTTTAATTGTTGCCATTGATTATAAATGGATAGAGGCAATATCACTAGCAAAAATAACTTCCAAAAAAATGATATCTTTCGTATGGAGAAACACACTCTGCAAATTTGGTATCCCTCAATACATTATAACCGTTAATGGTAGATAGTTTATAGATAAAAAATTTACAACTTTCTTACATAATTTCAAAATTGTTCAACAGTTTTCATCTGTAGAACATCCACAGACTAAAGGCCTAGCTGAGGCTGCCAATAAGATAATATTACAGGGGCTCAGGAAGAAACTTGAAGACTCCAAAGAAGAATAGGCCGAGCTCATCCCAGAGGTACTATGGAGTTATAACACAACAGAGCAATCATCAACGAAAGAAATGCCTTTTAGGCTTGTATACGGATGTGATGTTTTACTACCTGTTGAAATCTCCCTATAATCTCCTAGGACTGAAAGCACCAATGAAGGCACCAACATTGAAAACAGGAGGACCGAGCTTGACCTCAACGAAGAAAATCGAAACAAGTTAACACTTCAACAACTCGCTGCAAAATGAGCTATAGCTCGGAAATACAACAAGAAACTCAAACCGAGGACATTCTTAGAGGGCGATCTCGTCCTCAGAAAAATAGAAGACGTACGAAAAGCACCTAGACATGGCAAACTAAGCTGCAACTAGGAAAACCCATTTCGGATCTGCAAAGTCATCGGCAAAGGAGCATACAAAATACAAACACTTGATGGCACAATACTACCAAATAATTGGAACATTTCACCTTTAAAGATGTATTACAATTAGTCTATAAGTCGGGCATAGTGATGCACTTTTTTTCCTACTACCAGATTTTATTCCTAAGGAGGGTTTTGCTGGAGAGGTTTTAATGAGACACACCACCCCGCACCTTCACAATTATCTAAATTTGTAATACAACAAACACAACTCAATTTATTCGTTTGTTTTCTATTGTACTCGGCCAAGTACAATCAACAAATATTAATAACTCACAAGATAAGCATTCAAAAAGGTTTTCGCTTAAGAAAATCACGTATACTATAAGCATGCGATTGAATCATAATACCAAATGTTTTAGACTTTCAAAATAAAGCAATTTTTTTTCCAAAAGCCAACTATTTCAAATCCACAAATAGCACATAAACATAATCTATTACAGAAATTCACGGGGCATCTGGGTTTTCACCCAATCCCTCCACATCATCTTCCTCGTCCTCTATCAATTTCTCGCCAATAACAACTTTACACGGATCCATTGTAGATAAATCAGCAGCAGGCGCCAGAAGCTTCGCTTGCTCAACAGTCCTATCAAACCCAGCGGCGAACATCTCGAGACCGTGGTCTTTTTTATCAGTCTCTAGCTGTTTCTTCTTGGCAACAAGCACTACTAACCTAGCCTCCAGAGTAGTTTTTTCTTCCTCAAACCTCTTTCCGGTATTCTCGGCAGCAGTTAATTTCTCTTGTAAGGAATTCACCAAGTCTAGAGCAGAGCTAAGCTTGTTACTCTTATCCAGGTTTTCCCGCATCAACTGGTCAACATTGGCCTTGTCCAACACATCCTGGGCAATCTTTAGCTCTTGAGTTCGGCCGATAGACATCAGCCAAGCTCCCATCACCTGAAATAACAGACACAGTCAAACCAGCAAAATATCAACAATAAAAGACAAAATCAAAAACAATACCTAAAGATATTGACAAATGCCAATATCACCAATATCTTGAACAAGCTTAATGTCCACAGGACTCTGATAGTATCCATCAGCCACCACGGAGACAGGGAAGTGTTCACTCAATAAAGAGGTCAAATCTTCATCCCCCTTATAACCATGGAGGCCCCTTTGATTCTCGGTGAACTTCTTCACCTGTTCCAGATCAACATCCCTTCCATTGAGCTTATCCACGATTATGTTAAGAGGTTTTTCCTTTTTTCCATCACCTCTTTTTTGCTTGAAACTAATCTTCTTCACGGGAGAAGCCTGGTCAACCTCAGCACCCTTTTCCGCTGCGACGTGACTACTCGACCATTGTCTTTCAACATTCTTAGTCCGAAAATAAGCCCGCAAGCTACCTGAAGTCACCTTTGGAGCTTTTTCAACTACAAATGACAACATCCACAAATAAAAAAAGACAACAATCAAACATATATAACAAATATATGCAACAATTACCTATATATCCTGCCAACGCATCATTATCTAATTCCAAATCAAGGTGTTCCACAACAAACAAGTCAGAGGATGATATATGGTTAACTAGGAATTCCACAACCATTTCGTTCTTAAATTCCATTCTTTCCATGCCTACTATCTGCCTAGGTCGCGGAACCCAAAATAAAGGAAATTTTTTCAATAAATATTCATCAACATACCACGGAAAGTCACTCTCAGCAACACCAACTTTCAAAAACATAGATTTGAAACCCTTATAAGAAGACCTATACATGCTAAAAACAGCGCAACCAGGGAAACTAGCCAAATTTAGCCAGCAACCTCTCTTAACTCCTTTGCACTAAAACAAAGCGAAGAAGACCTCTAATGACGACTCCAATTCCAAATACTCCATCAAAATCTCGAAAGCCCTAACAAAAGCCCAGGAATTGGGATGTAGTTGTGATGGTGCACACTTCAACTGCATCAGTATCTCGCACTCAAACTCGAAAAAAGGACTCCTAACCCTCAACTCCACGAACACACAGCTATACATGAAGAAATACTCAAAACCCTCACTACGTTGATAAATACGATCAACACTACTACACGGTAGGAACCTAAGGTTAATACCCCCACCATCCCTAACCCACGAAGACGCTAAACCCAGCCGAGACACACTCTGATCATTATCAAAAATAGACGCCCACTTTTTCACTGAATCGGACACCCATGAAAAAGGATCATGTGGATCCCAAACAAATACCTCTTCCACAATCTTATCCTCTTTTGTTTCCTTCTTACCTCGACCACCAGCCTTCTTCCCTAACATGGCCTTTTTCCCTTTCTCCATTACCAAAAATACAATGAAAGAATAGAGACGAAAAGAAATGAAAAGGAATATTTACGAACCATTCCTGGCTCAACTTCAGAACGCATATAGAAGAAGTAAAGCAAAAGTGGATAATCAAAGGTCTAGTAATCCACCCACTAGCCCACTTCGCATGCCTCTAGGGGTCAAGTTAAACCACCAAACATCCCCAGCCGTTGATCAAAATAGTTACTTCACAGATCAATGGACAATAGTTGTAACCGTTTCCCTTTCCAAGATAGCATTAATTACAGATGTCTTTCCTAACACTCTCTCTTTCTTCCAAACACTTTAATTAAGTTACCGCCAAAATACAAATCTTGACCTATTTTTCAAAATTTCGCAATAAACAACGTCGACCTTGGGGGCTACCACAAGATCCGATTCCGAGCTATACAAAAGCTTAACCTGTTGTTATAGCTCGATTTTTGTGAAATAGGTCAAGTTTGGGGGCTATGATCCGTTACCTAAATACTGACCCACTACAACAATTTTGGAATCGAATTCCACTAAAGAAGATAAACCTTCCCGAGAATCTCTCTCACCAAAACCTCCAAAGCCCCATAAATCGGAGCATTACCAGGAGACTCCGTCAAAACCAGTAACAAAGATATGAGTAACTACCATAAAGAAATTCAATATAATGGTGACCAATCACATGTATGCAATTATTCTATCTCAACTATGAATATTTTCACACTCTTACTTATTTGAGCGCTGGAGTCCCTTTGCAGGTGCCCAACGCCGCCTCTCCTAAAAGAAGACGACATTCCATCCTCTTGCTCCAAGAAAAGTTGGTTCGAGCATCAACAGAATGAACTATACCTCGGAGAGATTTATTCACGCAGGAACATTACTAATTAAAAAATTTATTATAAACAAATTATGTAAAGTTTAATTTTTAATGTAATTATTGTGTATACTTAAATAAAATTTTAAATTTCTTTTACTAATAGTAATTTTAATTTATACTCTAGGAACAATATTAGTTAAACAATAATATTAGAAAAATAATAATTTAAAATTATCTTATTTAATATTTATAATTTTTTATTTTTAATATCCAAAAATATATTTATTATATTTAATATTATACATTTATTTTAAAAATAATTAGTATATATAAAATAAAATAATTTTAGATTTTTTTTGTGTGACGGTTTTAGACTGATTTTGACTGAAACATTTGTAGTACCTAAATCCTATTAATTAAAGTACAACGGTTAATAATGGCATGTGTAGGACACGCACATTGTTATTCATTACATAAAACTAAAGAGCTAACGTATACGTAATTAATGAATGGTACCGGCGACATAAACGGCCACAGACGGTGGATTGGCCCGCCGACGTTAGCGGCTTGTCTTCCACAAACCGACCTTTCTAATAATTACCCTTTCTTTTTATTCTTTTTCACTGTTTTCAACCAAACAGTTTTCAAGGTCAAGGCGTAGGATAGGGAGAAACTTGCATTGTACTGTGTGGAACAGAGAGCCGCAGAAGTCAACAAACTACGGATAATATATTAAGAATTTTATTTTTATATAATATTAACGTGTGTAAAATTATTTCTACGATAATACAAAAATACAAGTAAACAATAAAAATATTAAATAATATAAATAATAGATATATTAGATGTTTAATTCAATAAATATACATATAATTATTATTATTTTTTATTTAATTTATTTATATACAGTTAATAATAATTGAATATTTAATTTATTAAATTTGTAGATAATTATTCTAATATAAAGATTTATGAAATAATTTAAAGTAAAATATTTTTTTATTTTATTAGATTAATTTTAAAATCTATTATTTATATTATTTACAAAATTATTATCTATCTACCAAAATCCATACAAAAATTTCTACTTTAGCAGTGTGTACACAATAACCATATAAAAGAAATATTTAGTCTCTTCGTTTTGTTTCGAAGTAATTGTGCTAGACCAAAACATGTATATTACGAAAAGTAATAAATGAATTTTAGTAATACTTTAAACATGAGGAATAAAAAAGAATTACCTTTAGATAATAAATTAACATATATAATTAATTTTCATTTTCAATAATCATATTTTTTGTGAGTATTTGAATTATCATACAATTGAATTAAAATTATTGTTAGATATATAATTATTGTGTTAGAAATATAATTATTTATGTATATTCTTTTATCAGTTTAATTTAAAAACATGTATGATAATCATTATGAGAAAAAATATTTTAATATTATAAGTAAACAATTATTTTTATACATAACTTGTATATCAAAATTAAATTTAATATTTAATACGTAACTTTAAGGTTTTTAGTAACTTGTTAAAGTAACTAATCATAACTTTTTGTTTTCATTTTTCCTATAAACAAAATTTACCTTGGTATATATTTGACAAGTGTCCTGGCAAATATTCATAGGTTAAGAATAGGTTGAAGAATGAAGCTCCAACTTTGTTCTCTTGAACTGTAAGAAAGGGCTATGTGATGTGCTGGAAAGTGGAAACCAAGTGAGGAAAAAAAACTGTGGGGAGCTACGAGGAAGAGTAGTTGAAGTTAAATCTTGAAAATTTAATTCTGGTCAACCACCATGCAATCTGAAAGTGCGCAAGAGTTACTTGCAAGAAATCAACCTTTTTAGTATTTAATAAGAAAAAGAGCTAAGAGTTAGCTTTGTCGAGCTTGTGGGAGTAATTATAAACAAAATCATGATCTTCATTGCTTAATTAAAAAGAAACTTTGTATCAATTAGAGATGGCAAAAATTTCCAACAGAACAGGTGGTATCTGCGAGAATTTATTCGTCGAAAAGTAGATATGAGAATAATTTTGTATTCACAGGGACAGGAGGTGGGGACCTGTTTATTATACGGGACGGAGACAGAAATAGAAATCTCTATTTCATAAAAACCCATTTAATCTCCGTATATATAAAGTTACTTAAATACTCCTATAATAATATATATATGAGTTTCAGAATTTTAAAACCCTAATCTCTAACTACGACCATTCTTTTTTACTATTCTCTCTTCTCACTTTTTTAAAATTCAAATCCTCTCCTCTCACCAGTCACCACTGCTACCTCCTGCCTCCTCACTACCGCCTTCTGCAATCTCCTCTCCTCACCTCTCGAGGTCAATGGTTCCTCCTCACCGCTTAGCGTACTTGTTCTCAGTCGAAGATAGCATCGTCCTCACCGCTTGACACCCAACTAAAGACAGTGCCGTCGTTGTTGCTTCACCTAGCCGAATAGAAGTCGTCGTCGCTGCCACTACCCAGCCAAACAAAAGTCGTCGCCGCCTGAAAGAGCATAACCGTCTGCTAAGAATTTTTTTCTCGGTAAAAGAGAAATAACCTCATTGATAGTATAGTTTTCAACCGACAAGTAATGCTCAAATCAAAGTTTAGAAGTTTTGGTTGTCACAAGTTCAACCCAATAAAAGTAACCGAAGTATTTAAACCTCGGGTCGTCTCTCAAAGGAATGCAATGAAGTATGCGTATTATTAATTAGTTATGGTATCCAAGGGGTGGGTTGGTAAAAGGGCAAGAAAATAAATGGAAATAATGGTAAAGTAAACAACTAAAGAAGCAAATACTAAAGAGAGACATTCATGACAAGAGTTGATAACTAGGGCTTTCTATCCTAGTAATTAATGATCATACAACAATTATCAAGAGCTTATCCTATTTTGTGATCTCCAACAATGGAAGAAGGTATAATGTTATATTCACACGAGAGAATGTCAAATAAGACTAGTTAATCTCAATCCAAAAGTCCTAACCAACTTACTAATTGAATTAACAAGAGATTAGCGTTAATGAAAACAATATTAACTAACAACTCTAGGTCACCAACATAAATTGGGTATTAATAACTCAAGATTGCCTAATTTCTATTTCCAAGCCAAGAATGCTCAAAAAGCTACTCTAACATCCAACCAAGTATTTTGTCAAATACTTGGAAGGCATAAAAAGAAAACATAGTAAAATTGTAATAATAACAAAATCTACTACTACCCAATGCAAGGAATCAACAATAACAACTAAGGAAAGCACATCAAACATGAAATACCTCAAAATTGCATTAAAGAGAATGAAACTTAACAAGAGTGTATGAACATAAAAGTGACCAAAATAAGAAATTAACAAGATGAAATGAGAAAATCAAGACAATGGAACAAGAAATTGTAAAGAAAACCAGATGAAAACAAGAAATTAAACCTAGATCTAAGAGAATTCAATCTAATCCTAACCTAATTCTAGAGAGAAGAGGGAGCTTCTCTCTCTAGAAAACTAACTAAAGTATCATGCTAGCTAATCTAATTGCTCACCCCTTTGTCCAATCTTCAATTATGCATGAAATAGTCTCTGGAATCAGTTTGATTTGGGCCTGGGAAGCTCAGAAATCGCCTCCAGCGTTTTCACTTTAATGAGGTCACGTGCCTGCTGTGACGGGTACGCATGGGCCACGCGTACGCGTCGTCTGGCTTTTTCCTTCTCATGCGTACGCGTCATATCACGCGTCACCTGGATGACCTTATCTTCATGCGTGCGCGTCTGTCACGCGTGCGCATCGATGTATGCACTACAAATCCTTGTTTTTCCATGAATTCTCCGCTTTGCGTGCTTTTCTCTTCACTTCTTTCATCCAATACTTGCCTTATGATTCTGAAATCACTCAACAAACACATCAAGGTATCGAATGGAATTAAAGTGAACTAAAATTAGCAAATTAAAGGCCTAAAAAGCATGTTTTCACTTTTAAGCACAAATTTAGGGAGAATTACAAAACCATGCTATTTTATTGAATAAATGTGAGAAAAGTTGATAAAATTTCCTAAATTAAGCACAAGATAAACCACAAAATTGGGGTTTATCACCGCCGCTAGACACAAGCGAGGCAGAAGCGTCGCCGTCTCCGTCGCGTCAGAACCTCTTCATCGGTAAGTTAGGCTTTGATTTCTTGATTCTTTGGACTTTTTGTGATTTATGCTTCTTTTATTTATGTGATTTTTGGAATTTTATGTGATTTCTGAAATTTTATTTCTCTAAGTTATGTGATTCTTGTGATTTTCTGATTTTTTATTTCTATTGTTCTATTTATGTGATTTCTGATTTCTGTCTTTTTATTTCTTGATTTTTGAAATTTTTTGGGATTTTTGCTAATTTATTTCTGTGATTCTTGAGATTTACTATGATTTTTGAGATTCTATTTAACTGATTTATGCTATTTTGTGGTTTCTGCTATTCTATTTCTGTATTTTCTGTGATTTTTTGATTTCTATGATTCTATTTATGTGATTCTCATTTCTGGGATTTTACTTCTTTATTTCGGAAATTTTCTGCGATTACTGCGATTTTATTTCTGTGATTCTTGAAATTTTCTGTGATTGCTGGAATTTTATTTTTGTGATTTTTGGGATATTATTGTTGATTGATTATATGATTTTAACTTTTAATTATTTTATTCTTTTTGACTTAGGATTTAAACAAAATAAAATGTACCATGCATGATGAAAGACTTCTTTTAGAATGTGATAAATATGTTTAGTATTTGGATATGTTTTGTTATGTTATGAATGTTTGATTATTTGAATGGAGACGATGTTTGTTGTTAATTGTTATTTAAGTCTTTTGAAATTTGAAAATTATGTTTGTAATGACAATTAAGATTTTTTATTTTTTAATTTTTAATTTTTTTTCAATTTTCTTATTTCACTTTAAAAATCTGCGGATATCTGCGGATACGGGATCCCGTTACTCGTGGCGGGAACTGGGACAGGTAATGGGCGCAGGGGCAGGGGGTATGTCTCCGCCCCCATGAAACCGTTGCCATCCCTAGCATCAACCTTTGTATCACTTTTTTACCGATATTAACTAATATTTTGGATTAATATCTTATTTTATATTATTAAAATTTAGAATTCAAATTTTTATATATTAAAATTTAGTTAGTATTTCAAATTTACAAAAATATTAATTCAAAATTAATAAATTTTATTAATCATGTAATATTATTTTTGTTGAGTCAAAATTTAATTTTGTATTCTCTGATGACAAATATAATTGATTATTTTCTAATATAACTAATTTATTATGATAAGCATTATAAGAATAATCAATCAAAGATGATCAATCAAATAAGATGGAATTGTATAAATCATCAACATCAATCTGCATATCATATCAAGCCAAATTTGAAAAGAAATTGCACAATCAAAACAACAGGAGACGCTCCAAGAATGAAATCATGAAAAATTGAATAGCTGTTGCATTTTCATCAAGCTAAACAAGGAATAGATTCTCATTCAAAGTTAGCCATTACAAAAAAATGTTAAGTATCATCGGATTTATCAACGAAAAAATGAAAAAATCTGCTGAAACTATGATTATTGGCAGATGCTCTGTCAGATTAAATCCGACGGTATAAATCTCGCTGGTAATTTGCGGCAGATATAGTGTCGAAATATGATGGTTCATGGAGAAAAATCTTATGAATGTTACTAGCGGAAAAAATTTGACGATAACGTTGGTGCCATAAGTTGAGCCTTCGCGCCATTTTACCGTCGAAAAAATCTGACGGTAAATCTGATGAAAAATATTTTTTTAAATAATCTGAATAATCGGTACCGTCGAGATTTTCTGTTGGTAAATCTGCCGGTAGCGTCATTATTTTTTTATTTTTTCAATCTATGATGGATCCCAATAGTTAATAATTGATAGTCAACTCTCAATTAACAATGAATAATTTAATATTTTATCTGAAAAATAGTGATTTATATATGATGTAAAATATCAAATATACAGAATGTAAACATGAAATGAAAGTTTGATAACGAAATACATAGGATAGAACTATATTGACATTACTCTTTTTCAAATTATCATCTTCTTCCTCTGGTTTATCATCTACTAGCTCTTGCGAGGTAATTTTCTAATCATCGAGTTCGTCTTCTTCTTCTTCATCTCCAGCAACCGTATCCCGTCTTCTTCTTGAAGATCATCATCGTCCAGTGGTAGTGTGTTATCATTTACCTTATGGTCAATGATGTCATCATCCATAACAGCCAACCTAAGGGTGCGGATCACCAGTATCAACCACCCTTTTCGAAGGAGTTGGGTCATGAATATGGAAAAGTTCCTGACCCTCTATCCTATCAGACTCGATGCGACCTCTTGGTTTAGTCTTAACCACAACCACCCAACTAGACTTGCATGACCCCCTAATAAGGCAAATAGTATATCTGTCGTATATTTTGAGATAGAATAAAAGGATTGTAGAGCCTATATTTTCTGGTCACATATACTTCAATGATATTGTAGTTCTTGTATTTTGGTGTTCCTTGTCAAAAACTTGGATCATACCACTGACATTTAAATATGCACACACTTGTACATAGTGCGACCAAAATACTCTAACTTATTTTGTGCAACACACTATACCAGTTAGAATAACCACTGCCTGACTCCCCACGAGCCCAGACCCTGGTGTTATCTGGTTTTTTTCTAACCGACCATTGTAAAGAATGGAACCGATATCCATTAACATTGTATATCAGGTAGCTTGTACTCTTATTCATTGGATCCTAACTATGTTCAACTAGTTTCGAATCTATTGTGTCAACTAGATGCACTCTGACATATTCTCTAAACTAAGGAAAAAAATTGTTCATTGATGTATCATAATTTGTTTCTTGGAATAACCTATGATACAATAGGATAAATAAAAAAATTTCAGTGTAATGAAGTTTTGATTAGATGACTAAGATAGTATCTTACTAAATGCAATAGTTATAAAGACTTAAAAACTCACCACGGGTAAGGTAAAACCTTGTCACAGTTAAGCAACACATGTAGATGTGCAGTGTTAATTTTCTTTTTCTCTAACCAATATTCACTATCCACGCCCATTGCAACTCCTTCCGAAAAAATATTGGATACATTGGTCCACCTGACGACGATTCTTCTCTGTCATCATTTCTTCCAATTCTTGTTCTACGTGACTCAACATGAGGCTCAAAATAGAAGGAGCAAGTGCGGATGTTTCTCTAGCTAGGAATGCTTCACTGGTACTACCCTCGATCCAAGCTCTGTTCTTCACGATGCGCTTGAATATCCAATCATTTTCTCAAACGGGTATATCCATCTAAATTGGACTAGCCAACATACTCTTGCTTCGTATGGCAGGTAGATTGCTAAGTGTTTCATGATGTCAAAAAATCTAGGAGGAAATATCCTCTCTAACTTACAAAGTATGATCGAAATGTTCTTCTCCATGACTATGAGATTATTTACATTAAGTTTTTTAGCACATAAATCACTAAAAAACTAACTTATTTCTGTAAGAGATTTTTAGATGTTGGTAGGAAGTTCTCGAAATGTGACAGGAAGCAATAACTCCATAAAAACATGACACTTATGACTTTTCAACCTACCAAATAAATTTAACATCAGTTTTCACAGAGAAAATATCTAGGCATAAATTAGAACAAATACAAATTTAATAACACATCAAAGCCTAACCATTCTAAGGACAACCCCTTATAACTCCCCAATTTTTCAGCAAACAAGGATTTCGAAAGGGCACCTCTACGCGACCTTCTTCCACTTCCATCTCAAAAATGCTATCCTAGAAAAAGTAAGTCCGGCATAAAACTTAAACAACTGATTATATTTAGAAGTAGAAAATCTACCTGGAACACAGATGTACAAAATACAAAAGAAGCAAACTCTAATTGATCTCAGAGAAAATAACATTATTCTAATAAAAAAGGCAACTTTTTAAATTTACAAGGTGAAACTAATTCAACAAACTAATTAAAATCTTTCAATAGCTCGAGCACTCTTAATCTCACCCTATTTAACCTACTTTAACTTAATTTAATTTCAATTTATATTAAAGAGTAAAGTATCATTTTTGTCCCCAACGTTTGGGGTAAATCCTATTTGTGTCCCTAACGTTTAAATCGTCTTATTTGTATCCCTAACGTTTGTAAAAGTGATTCAATGTTATCCTGCCGTCAATTACACATCATGAACGCTATAGTTTGAATTTTAAAAATTTCTTCTTGAAGTTAGAATACAAATGTCTGGGATAGAATCGATGATCCACTCCGAAAAATAGCTCATCAAAAGTTGAAACTAATTCCTACAACATTTACATAATTCACTTTTCTAGGGACATAATTGAGGTATAATATTAAAATTGAACACATCCAAGTGAGACCTAATTGAGAATGAATACATCCAAGTGGGAATAATTGAAAAATATAATCTGATTTGTTAGTATAATTGATACTAGGATAACATTGAATCACTTTTATAAACGTTAGGGATACAAATAGGACGATTTAAACATTAAGGACACAAATAGGACTTACCCCAAATGTTGGGGAAAAAAACGATACTTTACTCTATATTAAATTAACATAGAAATTCTAATAATGAATTTTGTTATACTAAAATAATTTAATAAAATATCTAATAAAACTCTAAACTCACAAAAAAAATATGAAAAAACAATACCAAATCTCAATTACAAACTGCATTCCACTAATTTAATCAATAACTTGATAAAATACCTAACCAAATTTAAACTTACAAAAAAAAAACTATACTAAATCATAATCACAAACATCATTGCACTAGTTTAATTAATAATTTGATAAAATTCCTAACAAAAACACTAAACTCACAAAAAAACTGAAAAAATAAAAAATTATACCAAAATTACCTTTGATGGTGGTTGCAAGATTGTGGGGGCGTGGTGGTGAAAGGAGGCAGCAATGACGGCGATAACGTGACACAACTGATGGCCACAAACCAACAGTCACGAACACGAACAGCGACGGCGAGGCCAACAACTCCAGCAGTAACCAACAGTTTTAGCGGCATCAACGTGCAGCAGCTGTAGTAGCAGAAGCTCTAGGTGGTGGTGGTGATAATAGCGGTAACTCCAACGCCGAAGAGAGAAGACAGAAGACAGAGAAAAGAGAGAGAAAGAGAGAGATAGAGAGAGAGAGAGACAGAGAGAGAGAGTTCGCAGAAATGAGGGAGAAGGGTTTTGCGTTTGAATTTTATCCCAATTTTACCATCGAATATACTAGTGAAATTTTCCACCGGTAAGTTGACTAAACGCAACGTTTCACTAAATTGATATATCGTCGGCCAAATTCGATAGAAGATCCATGTGTAAAGTTGGCGTTACTAAAATAAGATTCCACGCCGCTAACTATCGTTGGATTTAGTGGAGGAATATGAAATCTAATGGCAACTAATTCTGGGAACGAAATCTTGCTCGTATTCAATGCAAAAAATACCGCTGAATCCGTCGGTAATTGCCATCGCTAAATCCAATGGTAACTTCAACAGTATTCACCGTGTTTTTTTAAGTGAACAGCTAAGAGCATAAAAAGTGCAACGGCTAACTTTATCAAATTATGAATGGTTCCAAATTCAAATAAAGCAATCAAGCTCTATAAAAAAACAATTTTATCCAAGGAAGAGATATCTATTCTCATGCATATTGAAAATCATAAAACACTATAAGAAAAACATTAAGTATCATCGAATTTTCTATTGAAAAAATGAACAAAATTCGACGGTAATTAAGTTGCTATCGGATTTATCGTCAGAACAAATCAAACATTATAAACCTCGCTAATAAATATTTACTGTCGGATTTTTCATCCAACGGTAGCTACCGTTGGATTCTGCAACGAATTACCTACTCGAAAAACTATTTGGTTACCGACGAATTTTTTCAACGGTAAATTTGGTGACATAATATAATGTTTTCCGCACTGTTACCATCAGATTATTCCCTCGGTAAATCCAACGGTAATGTCAAATTTTTTAAAAAAATTGTGAAATAAAGAGTCAATTTTAATTTTTTATTTAAATTTGTTTTTCACACCATTAATGGTCAATTTAAACTAATAGAAACCCATTATTTAATATAATTTATCAAATATTCAAATAAACTAAAAGTCAAGTAAATCTAATAAATACAATGAAATAATAAAACAAAGCACTAATCACTAAAGATTCAAGTAGTCCTCGTCGTCGTCGTCGTTCCCGTGACCCTGATGAGGCGGCGCAAAAGGCAATGATGTCTATTTGCTACCAGCAGGACCACTGCCATTAATGCAGTGGTGCTGCCACCAGCAAGAATGATTTCAGCGGTGCGCATCTGAGCCTGGTACACCTCCATTTAAGCCTTTATTAGATGACGCCGCTCAAGCCACTCCCTTCACTCTAGCCAGAGGTCCTGAGACTGCTGGTGAAGATTGCGGATGAGATCCTACATCTGTAGCCTCAAATCCGCGCAATCTTTGGGCTCTATGGCTCAACTGGTGGCAGAAACGGACGATGGCCTCAACATGGAGGTGCGAAGGCTATTGGCAAAGAACGATCGCAGCCTGTATACACGGTTCTTGTATAGCGCTGAGGTGGTCTCGTGCCAAACTGCATTGGGTTCGATGACTGAAGTAGCAGATCCATCGATGTTCTCCCTGCTTCGCTGTGATTGCTAAGTCGCAACCTCTAGTCTTTGCGTATAGGACTCTTGTGTAACACATGTTATTGTGATTAGTACAAAAACTATACAGCTAATCTCTAATTTTATATCAGAAGATCAAATGTATGTTTACACACATAATGATCCTAAGACAATTGATCAGTGGTGCACGAAACTGACTCCGCAGGTTTCGCACAGATAGACCGGCAAGTATACCGGGTCGTCCATGTAATACCTCAGGTGAATGAGGGTCGATCCCACGGAGATTGTTGGTTTGAGCAAGCAATGGTTACCTTACATATCTTTGTTAGGCGGATAGAAAATATAGATGTCACGAGAAAATGCATAAAACAGATAAATAAATAAAACGTTACTAGATAGGTGTGAAATCAATGCCATGAGAAGTGTTGAGGCTTCGAAGATGCTTCTTCCTTTTGGATCAATTTTTCTCACCATCTACTACAACTTCTGATTGATTCATTCCATGGAAGGCTGTATATGATTAACGCCAGGTCAGTGGTCATTAATCTCCTCTGCTTCGGATCAAACGCCGAGTCAGCAATCATCCAATCTAAACACCGGTGAAGCTCTAGCATTCCATTCCCTTGGTGATCCTACTCAAAATGCCACAGACAAGTTCGGATCTTCCAGATCAGAAAATGTTGCTCCTTTGGTTCTAGCATATACCACAAAGGCCCTAATCACCCCGCACCTCGGCTGCACTGATTTCTCAAGAAGTACCCAACGAAGCCGTGGATTAGCTGTCTAAGAGATGTATAATCAAGCTGGTAGTTCAATACTATCCCGTGAAGGACTCGCAAGAACCCTGTGGAATTGGGATGAAGGTCAAGTTACACTCCTAATCCATTAGGATGAAGAACGAAGATATATCTTAAAATAGAATCAAGCATAGATTGAAGTGGAATATTGATATTATTAATTCATAAGAATCAGCAGAGCTCATAATCTTAACCTTAGGAGGTTAATGACTCATACTGTACAAAGGAACAATGTAATTCGAAAATAAGATATGTCAGAGAGCTCTTAAATATGGTTGATCTTCTCCTATATATACTAATCTGATAACTAAGAATTACAGAAATAAGATAAACTAGTCTTATAGTGTGAAAATCCACTTTTCGAGCCCACTTGGCGAGTGTTTGGGCTGAGATAAGGGTGTCTCCACGTCCTAGAATCCTTCTTGGGCATTAAACGCCAGCCTTGGGCTCCTGTTTGGGGGGTTGGACGCCAGCTGCTCCCTTTTGGGCGTCCAATGCCAGGAAGAAGGTGGAGTACTGGCGTTGAACGCCAGTTTTAGACCTTCATTTCTAGAGCAAAGTATAAACTATTATATATTTTTGGAAAGCCCTGGATGTTAGCTTTCCATAGCCATTGAGAGCGCACCATTTGGATATTTGTAGCTCCAGAAATGCTCCTTCGAGTGTATAAAGGCCAAATATTGACAGCATCTGCAGTCCTTTCTCTGTCTCTGAATCAGACTTTGTAAAAACTCCTCAATTTCAGCTAGAAAATACCTAAAATCACCATAAAACACACAAACTCAAAGTAGAATCCAAAAATATAAATTTTTCACTAAAATCTATGAAAATATTATAAAACTTAAACAAAATATAATAAAAACTATATAAAAATAATGCCAAAAAGCGTATAAAATATCCACTCATCAATTAGCAAATCCTTCTTTGTTCTCCTTCAATGTGTGGTGTACTTGAATGTCTCTGCTAATGTCGCCTCGTGATCCAATAACTTCGACTAAACATATTACATTGAAATAATATGATTAGGATACCAAGTAATTATATGTAAAAGAATATAACTAAGTTAATAACAAAATTAAAGAAATTATATACCAGCTTGGCCTTAGTCTTCATGAAGGTTGCTGAACTTCCAGTATACATGAATGACCTAGTCGATGCCCTGTTAGCTCTGTCGTGAGACGTTGATGCCTAAACCCGTGATCAGTCTCCCACTGAACTAAGAGAGCCTTCTTTATTTCCGGTCAGAGCCAGGTCGTCAGGTGGTCCCGCCCTCATGAATATCCTCCAACATTTGCTATAGTCATCGATCCATTCAATGGTCATATATCTTCCGAATGAAGGCATCGTGCTTAGTGTCCCATATAAAGTGTATCTGCACAAAGAAACTTTAAAATTATTTAATCAAAATAGAAGATATAAACTAACTAAAAAAGTTTGAAACTTAAAAAAAAATTAATTACTGCCCATTTCTGAAACCATCGCTCTCTGGTCTCAGAGGGGATCTTCTTATAGCTGGGCCAGTGATTGTCGTACATCATCTTGATGATCTTGGTCATCTTCTGAATACATGCATTATTGTTTCGCACAAACCTATCAACAATCTACAAACAAACCAAAATGGCAATATAATAAAACTTCAAAAGCAAATAACCATAATATATAGATATTTTAAAGAAATTTCGACATAGTTTCATCTATAATTAGAATGCACCACAAACTCTATCCATAAACAATTAACGTAAGTAGCATCAAATGTCAACAATCAACAAACAGCAAGCAATAATCAAGAATCAAGAATCAACATCCATTAATCCATTCAATCCACTAAATCTACTAAACTAGAATCAATAATAAGACATTTTTAGTAATTCAATAATCAGAAAATATGAAACACTTTCTGCCATTCAAACCTACAACCATAAATCCACTAAACTAGAGTCAATGATTAGACACTTTTAGCAATTCAATAATCAGAAAACATGAAACACTTTTAGCCATTTAAACCTACAACCCTAAATCCACTAAACTAGAATCAATAATCAGACATTTTTAGTAACTCAATAATAAGAAAATATAGAAGACTTAAAGTGATACTTACCGTGTGCTGCTATCAGGTCAAATCACAATCGTACGATGTGAGGTGATGGAGGGGCATCAGCTGCCTTACTTCTGTGAGAGGACTCCAGGGCCACGGCTTCTGTCATTGGAGGTGGCATCACCGTGGTAGCGAGCTGCTTAGCGGTTTGAAGCAGCATTGTCGCCGTAGACGGAGGGACTGATAAACCCTAATTTTGTGGTTTATCTTGTGTTAAATTTAGGAAATTTTATCAACTTTTCTCACATTTATTCAATGAAATAGCATGATTTTGTGAATTTCTCCTAATTTGTGCTTAAAGGTAAAAGCTTGCTTTTTAGGCCCTAAAATGGATAATTTTAATTCACTTTAATTCCATTCGATGCCTTGATATGTTTGTTAAGTGATTTCAAGATTAGAAGGCAAAGATTGGGTTGAAGGAATGAAGAAAAAGCATGCAAAAATGGAGAATTCATGAAGAATTGAGGATTTGCTGAACTGAAGGCCACGTGCACGCGTGGAGAGGAATTTTGCCAGTGACGCGTACGCGTGACCCATGCGTATGCGTGACAAGCTGCACGTGACTTCACTAAAGGCAAAACGCTGGGGGCGATTTCTGATCTCATGAACTCTTGTTGATTTCAATTTTCTTTTAATGCAATTTTATGTTTCCATGTCTCTTTATGTTTATCTTAGTTACTATTGTTGATTTCTTACTTGTGTTAGTTATGGGTTTCATTAATTCTTTCATTTTGTGATGTTTACTTTTCTTGCACTCTAGGTGTTTGATAAAATATTTTCACTAGTTTTTGAGTAGTTCTCTTTACTCTTGGCCTAGGTTAAGGGAATTGAGTGACCTTGAGTCATTGGGTCTCATTGAATTGGTGATTTGAGAACTCTTTGTGGTCAATTTGATAACCATTGACACTAGTCTACTACTAAGTCAATTAGTAGCTAGGTTAGGACTTATGGATTGATGTTGAACAAGCCTATTTGATGTACTTCAAGCGTTGAGGTAGACAATATACGTACTTCAAGCATATAAGTAGACTTAATGGGTTGGTCCCTCATAATTGTCAATATAAATTTTGTAGACAAGGATGGTGATCTCAATTCCCATGTCTAGCCAAGAGTTTCTTTTCTTTATTTTATTAGTTAATTGTCATTTATTTTCTTTTATATTTTCTTGTCCTTTTACAAATCAAATCTCCTTGTTTCCTTCATAGCCAATAATTGACCACTTCATTACAATTCCTTGTGAGACGACCTGAGGTTTGAATACTTCGATTAATTTTTCTTGGGGTTTGTACATGTGACAACCAAACAATTAAAATTTGATGTGAGAATTATTAGTTGGTTTGGAACTATACTTACAACGAAGTTCTTATTTCTATCAAGAGAAATTCTAGACCGACCATAATTCTCACTATCAGGGACATAGTTGGAGTTAGGAACCATGATGAACTGCTGGTCCGATAAACCCACAACCCTCTACTACGACCACGTTCACGACCAGTAACCTAATCTGCAACACCCATACCTATTGTCATGTCTGCAAATAGCATACCAATTAATAGAAATTTAGAACAACAAATTAACAATAAATTAGAATAACACTAATGTAATTCTTATAACTAATACCACAACATTATGTTCAACATTTGATAATCCAAACACTTTTCAAAGTTCAAATTCAACTCAATTAATGCGCCTAAGATGATTTCAATGCGATTTAAAAATAAGAAAACAAGCAACAAGAAGCTCAATAATCACTTAGGCCAATCAAAAATTAATGTAATGTGATCGATTATGCAAAAGAAGCATTTTAGAGTATGTGATGTTGTGATTGAAATTCAATTTTCAAATAATCCAATCATAAAAATTGTACATAACACATTACTCAAAACTCAATTAATAAGAAATAGCATCTCAAGCAATCCATTATATCAAACTAAACTTGGTAAACTAGAAACATTCACATTCACATCAATGCATAATAACATTAATAATGTAAAAGCAAGCATTGATTTTTAAAGATTGAAGCAAATTTCATCTAGAACTCTTTGAGGCATATTATCGAATAATTGGCGTGCCAAAGTATCAAACAAGCAAAAATTAATATCAAGCATCAATATACAATCCCAATTCCAAATCAACAAGCACACCAGCAACAGTTAATGCAAAACAAGCAGCACTCAAGTATAATCCATCAATTCCAATAGCCATATCTAAGCAAAATTAGTTGTAACACAACGAATGAACAGAATCAGAAAATCTAACCACTTTCAGCAATCTCAGAACTAAGTAATTTACACCTAACCTATCTTAACAACCTAAAATCCACTAAAATAGAAAATTAAATCTAACTAAAATAACCAAAACCAAACTAATGAACCAATACTGATTAAACAGAATATGAAAAAAAGAGTTTAATAAAAAAAACCTATGATGCAAGACAATAGATGAAATAGAGAAGAGGAAAGAGAAGGGTTGCAACAGCACTGAAGGATGAAGAACTCGCCGGGATACTAGGACAGGGGCAAAGTTGGGTAGTCACAACGCAATGATGGTGGCTCTGTGGTGCGGTGGTTCCGAGAAGGGAGAAGAGAAAGGGTGAAATGGAAAGGAGAGAAGAGGGAGAGTGGTACTGTGCTACGAGGAGAAAAGAGAAGAGGGGAGAAGAAAAAGAAGGGAGGGGTCGACGGTGGGTTGATGGCGACGGAGAAGGGGGCTGTGATGGTGGTGGTATCGGCGGTGGCAGCTGGTGGTGATGGGGAGAGTGGAAGAAGTAAGAGAGAGAGAGAGAGAGAGAGAGAGAGAGAGAGAAATTTGAATGAGGGAAAGAGGGTTCGCACTTTTAATTTATGTCCCAATTATCGTCAGATTTACTATAAAAAAATCCGACGGTAAACCATGCATTGCGAGTCACTAAAACGCATCGTTTCACTAAGTTAGTTTACTGTCAAATTTTTTTGATAGTAAATCTGACGCTAAAAAATGTGCCACTATATTTTTGTTTTCGTCCAAATATTACTGGCAAGGTTACTCTCGAAAACATAAATCTGCTGGTAATTATTAACCTTCGAATTTGATGTCGTTACCGATGGTAAATCCGACGGTAAATCCGTCGCTATTCTGCGACGCTAAATCCAATAGTAAATCTGATGGTACTAAGTTTGGGATAGCCTAGGTGGTTGACAAGAGTGTGAATCTCTTGGAATTGGTTATTGTAATTTATCTTAATTATAGTGAAAATTCTACCATTGTTGCGGTGGAGACTAAACGTAGGTCACATTGGATTTCGTGGTTGAACCATGATATATCGAGGTGCCACTCTTTTCCTTCCTTATTATCTATATTTTCTGTTCTACATATTCAGGAGACAAAATCAAAAATAATCTCCTGATTTATCAATTCACTGTATAATTTATAAAAGTCGTAATTCCTTAATTCAACCCCCTTCTCAACTCACATGAGAACCTTTATTTTTAAAATTAAATTTATAGTCCATAATTCTATTAGGTTAATAATTGCGATGTAATTAATAAGCTTAATTAATAAGAGATATCTTGTGTTTAAATTTTATAGATATTTGGGATAAATGATTTATGATACACAAACTCTAGGCGTTTTATTTCATGACCTAAAAATTTAGAATTTAATATTTATTATTTTATAAAGAAAAAACTAATATACCCAAAATAAAAAGCCATACAAAATTCATGTAAGTAGGAAAAAAAAAATTCTGGTGAAATGTTTATCTTAGGAATCAGCACTACAATACTTGGTTGATGGTTAAAAATGACAATTTAACTTGTATCATGGATATCTATTTACCCCTATCTGGTTGAGACAAATAATTACTCACCTGTGATAAATTTTGAGCGGGTCGTACTTTGTTTGGAGCGGGACAGAATCGGATTTTGAGCGCCTGCTATATATATATAATATAACATATATGAAAGTTAATATATACTATAAATTTTAGTTTAAAAAGTTATAGGAATGAACAAGAGCGGGATGGATATTTCTAGGAACGGATTAAGGTTCAAAATTTTATTATTTGCGGATAATAGAGGAGTGGGTTTTTTTATAGAATAATATATGATTCTAATAAATTAAAGGATAATTTTTAATAAAATTTAATAAATTGTTAATAATTTTGTTTTAAACTTATAAATTTAAAAAATCACAGGTTTCCTAAAATTTAAATTAAAAAACAAATTTTGAATTTTTATTTTAATTTTTTATATTTAATTTAAATCCAAATGATATATTTTTTATTAATATTTATATTTTAAAATTAATATAATTAACTTAAAAATAAAAAATATCAATAAGTCGTTAAAAATAATAAAAACTAAGCAGATAATTATTCTATTCTTTTCACGGAATTGCACTAGCGGTGAAATTGAGAAATACTACGGGAAAAGGAAAATCATTTGATATTTGTGTTAAATGGTAAATATGGAATTTGTTTCATTTATTTAAAAAAAAAAATTTATATACACCTAACATAATTAATTTTAAAACCAAAAAATATTGAAGTTTGCTTATTGAAAATGGAGTTTAATTTTGAATTTTAATACATTTATAATACAAAATATTTACATATTCATCAATTAAATTTATTTTTTTCAATGACACTATTTACATGATAAGTGATAAAATTATTTGTATTAATCTAATGATATGTGATTAAATATCTCTATATATAAAACATAATAGAAAACAATTTTAGGGAAAAAAAAAGTCACGGAATATTCCTAATATCCTCCTATTCATGAAATTCGTGGCGGATTCAGTTATGGTCATGCGTTCATACTTATAATAAATAAATAATATAATATAATATTAGTACCTACTTATTTCTATTACTTCTTTAATTTTCTACAACGCCCTCATACGAGCGATTGTTGCAGCACCAATCACATACACGCATAATATCCATGTCTGCTAATTTAGAATAATTTGATCACTTATATATATATATATATATATATATAAACTCAATTATTCATATACCAATCAATACTGTATGCATAATATAATTAGTATGTAACTACACATAATGGCGTCGATCAATTTAGGTGATTCTGCTTCCAACTGCAATCTATCGAATCATTGACTCACGAAATAAAACAGATCTTTTTTTTTTTTTTAACAGGAGGTTTTTTTTCTTATTTTAAAAAATATATAAGCAACATATTTATATAACTGACAATATATTTTGTTTATCATTTGATCATGGATCTATAATATATGCTGAAAAAGGTTAAATTGTTAGCAGAATTTATTATTTTTAGTCATTAGTCTAATTTTTAGTCTAATAATAAGATATTTTTAACTTATATTTTTAATTATTATTGACAAAAAATACTAAATTTTTCTAGTCATTTAGCATTTTTCATATATGCAAATAGTCTTCATTTATTGCAAAATTATTAATACCTCCAAAATCATCGATAGACTGCGATCGAGTCTAACAATAACTCCAAAATCAGTCGGACTGTAATATGAGAATTGCTGTCGTTGTTATTGTTTATTTTGATTTTTCATAGTATTCTTCTTCTCAGTAGATTAAGGACTAATTTATTGCGGATTTGAACTCTATTTAAGTGTTTGTCATTGGCCAATAAATTACTGCATATATAAAGTAGAATTTAAACCTTCGATACTTATTTAAGTGAACTAGTGAACTAACTATTAGATTAATCCAAATTAATTTTGTTGTTGCTGTTATTGTTGTTGTTTATGATTGGCTGCATTTATATAGAATCATGCAAGTGGTGGTGTATTTACATTATACACAACTAATCAAGGCTTTAGATTCTTGTTGCGACTAGATCCAAAAAATTTTAGTAGTGGGGGCAAAATTTATATAACATAGTAATAATTTTTATAATAAAATAATATGTGTATAAAAAAAATTAAATATTAAATTATCTATTAATCACTATATATTTGTGTATAAATATATATATTGTTTAATTTATTTTCATTGTGTATTTTATATTTTAATATATATTTTATATAGATAATTATTTTTTATGTACATATAGCATAAGTATTGTTATGATTATATTTTATTATTGTAAAATATGATTAGCTTTCAAAATATTTAATATACAAATTAAAACACTAAAATAGTAATTTAAATAATAATATATAATTTAAAATTCTATTGTTTTAGGTTTTATATTTTTAAAAAATTAAGTAATTTTTCTCTTAACACTACCATCAAAATTTCTCTCTTTTCATATATATTACTAAGCAATTATTTAGAAATTCACTTCTCAACACAATTAGAAGCCGACTCTTATTGATATTCATAGTTAAAAAAATTTTTCAATTAATACAGTTGTTACGCAAAAATTAAAGCTAATTTGAAAAGAAGATAAATAATATTTCTTTGAGCTAATTTTTAAAAAAGAACACTAATTTCGTTTAAATCTGAGAATTGATCATTCTAATGAATATCTAATATAAAATTTTTAAATTGACAATTAAATACCAAAAGTTGAGTAAAAAATTATTGTGGGGTCAAATTTAATAATTTAATGAGGGCAAATAAATATTATTATCATATACTACTAAAAAAATTCCAAATTGTAGTGGAGGTGCTTGCCCCCACACCTCTGTACATAGATCCGTCCCTGGCGACCATGGATGAGGTCATGGTTTCTGTTATTGAATATGAGAACAAAGTGATCAATAACGTCGGGACAGTATTAAATTTAAAAGAAGCGAAGAAATTGAATGGGGTATAATACAATTTGAAATAGTTGTTGTTGATTATGTTAGATGTACACTAAAATCGACCACCAAAATCAGCCGCTATATATATATATATATATATATATATATATATATATATATATATATATATATATATATATATATATATATATATATATATATATTAAAATGAATGAAACAACACATGTATTTAATATTTATACATAAATATATGGTGACTAATTTTAGTGTATACCTAACGAACTTAATTATCAAATGATATCACCTATTTATAGGTGATAAACAAATAAAAAAAGTTAAAAAATAAATATCTAATATTTTATCATTAACAAGAGTATCAATCAAAATGAATATAACTAATATTCAAATATCTTTATATTCTTTAACATCTCCTCTCAAGTTCAAGTGATAACTTGAGTTTACAACTTAATTAATAAAGGAAAAAAATTAAATAACAAATGGAACTACTTCAACAGAGCATAGACGAAACTGTCAAAACAGAAAGTAAATAAATTGTTAGAACAAAATGTAGAAGAAACTGTGGAGATAGGACGATTTGCCAAAAGGGACAAACTACTTGAAAGGGCTGAACTACTGGAATTGGGTGCAGATAGAACTTCCCAAAAACATGGTGCAAACAAAATTATAAGAACTTGAAGGCAAACCAAAAAGCTAGGAAAAACTATAAATAATATTCTTATAAAAGAGTTTGAGCAACAAAAAACGTCATAGAATTTTAAGAAAGATATTAAGACTCTATTATTACATTAGAATTTATGATAATATCTAAAGAATAACAATTTTGATAATCAGAGATGCTCCATTAATATGATACAAGGTATCACCTATTTATCAGTGATGATAAACAAATAAAAAAAAGTCAAATAATAAATACCTAATATCTTATTATTAACAAGAGTATCAATCAAATTAATATTCAAATATCTTATATTCTCGAACACAAAATATTTTCTTTTGAAAGTAGTATTTAATTAAATGAATTGATGTCTAAAACATCTAAGGGGGTTAAGATACAAAGTGATTATGAGAAAAAGTTTCGTTACCCGGTGGTCGTAAATCTTTCAGATAATGAGATTATGTTCTGCATCCGATATGAATTTCAACTGCACAAAGTGATTCACAAACATTAGTTAGTCGGAATATTCAACAGTTCAAATGTATTTAATTAATTAAACTTTATTGGGTTCTTACCGCTCACTTCTGAAACCATCTATCTCTGGCCTCATCCAGGATCTATGTGTAGGTTGGCCAAAGGTGGTCGTACATCGACTTAATGACGTCAGAGATCTCCTGTGTGCAAGAATTGGAGTTTGATGCAAACATCACAGAAAAAAACCTAATATTAACAAAGACATAGAAATGCATAAACTTAAGATTAACAAACATAAGAATAAAATTTAGTATGTACTCACGACTGCATGCCATCCGGCCAAATCCTCAGCCAGATGACGGGCGATGGTAGAGGGACATCTTACTGGGGGGCACTAGAGGAATCGGCCACTGTGGGTCTGTCGATGTTGTCGCTGCATCTGCAGGGGGCATAGCAGAAAGGGACACGTAGTTTGGGTTTGGGAACATGATGAATTGCTGGTTTGCTGGACCTGTCTGTGACGTTACAGGGGTCGATGGGGTAGTCGGAATAGAGGTCGATGACTAGGCAACCATGGGAGATTCTGTGGAAGCACACCCTCTACCACAACCATGTGACCCACTCGACCTACCTCTATTACCCATCGTCATGTTTGCATAGTAAATATATTATTAGCACTAAACAAAGCACAACTAAAATCACCAACTCTAAAACATATTCACACACTCAATACAATAATTATATTAATAAAGTTTGAGTCACAGCAAAGGGACAATTATTTTCCAATATTAAAATATATTACATTAATGTTTCCTAAAAATAAAAATATCATGTATAAATAACAAAAATTAGTTAAATACATAAATAAATAATATGACATGGTTGTAATCAAACAAGTAAAAGAGAAGGTAATGATAGATCAAATAGAATCTTAAAAAATTTCGACAGAATCTCCCCTAAAATTTAAATTTCTCCACCTTTCCAAGAGTTCCATCCAAACTAAATATCTATCAATCCTAAAATCCTAATCCAGCCACCAAGAGGTTTCAAACATTTACTAAACCTTCAAAGCATTCTAACTTTATTTATCATATTTTCTTTTCAAAGCATTCTAAATTTGTTAACAATTTTTTAAAATATTCTAACTTTCATAGCATTCTAATAATTTCTCAAAGCATTCTAACTTTTTAAAGCATTCTAACTTTGCATTCTAACTCTCAAAGCATTCTAACTTTGTTAACAATTTTTTAAAATATTCTAACTTTCAAAGTATTTTAACTTTGTTAACAATTTTTTTCAATTAAAAAATTTCAAATCCAAACAGAGATCAGGTGAAAGATAACGAATCAAAGGAAATTATTTCAGGACTACCAAAATTTTAAATCAAAATACTTGAATAATTGTATTTTAGGACTACCAAAATTGAGTCAGCCTTCAATCATTCTCTAATATAAAGTAGTAAACAACTTGAAAACGAAATTAAAACACCAAAAAATAATTTTGAAGTAAAACATTAAGAACAAATTAACAATAATGAAAAATGCCTAATGGAGATTTCACTAAGCAATCTAAATAATCAATACTATTCTACAATAATCAACACAAATCTTACTTTAATTAACAAGTAAAATTAGCAGGAGTTAATGACCACGTCGAGAAGAAGAAGAGCAAAAGTGACGATAGGGGTTTGCAGTGGCAGGGGCATTAGAGAGAGATTGGGAGGTGAGAGGTTAGAGAGAGAGAGAGAGAGGAAGGTGAGAGATTAGAGAGAGAAAAGCGAATTCAAAATGAAGGAGAAGAAGGTTTGCAGTTCGAATTTAGGGTATGATTATTGTAGGATTTACCAGCAGTTAAATCCGACGGCAATGTATTGCGAGTCACCAAAATGCAGCATTCCATTAATCCTGTCTACCATCGGAGACGCTACGTTTAGCGCCTATTTGTCTAGTGTTCCCGCCAAATATTTACCGGTGACTTTATTGTCGGAAACGATTATCCGCTAGTAACTATTTGGTATGACGAATCCCACAGTAAAACCCTCACATGATACTGTGGGTAAATCCAACGCTAATGTGAGCCACTAAATTCAATGATAAATTTGACAGTAATCGGCGTATTTTTTATAATGAGGGACGATTGAGATATGATGAAAAAGATATATAGAAGAGAGTAAAGGAAGGGTTTCTGGATTTGAGAGACTTAGAAGAGAAAGAGTAGATGATAGGAAGAAAAGTTAAAAGATAAAATTGGAATAAAAATATTGACTAATTGTTGACTATTTATAATTTAATAGTAATGATAAAATTTAAAATTATTTCAAACGTTAAAAATAAAATTGAATCGAATTAAACGTTAAAAGTATTTTTAAAATTTTTAAAAATATTAGAAATAAAAAACATATTTTATTCTTGTTTTAAATACTCAGTTATTATTTAATAATAAACTAAACATTGTTAACGTAATTTCATGCTACCTAAATTTGTAAAGCACCACTATATTATCCTGACATGTGAAGAAAAGCGTTGCAAGTCTCGGGACTTCATTAAATTAATAGCAAAAATAGTATAATAATATAACTATGATATTAACAACTTTAATTTATATATATTGAGATTACAAAAGTGTTAAATTGTAGGAATTTTGGTCGATTTTCACATACTAGTCAACTGCATGCATGTGCCCTAGCAGCTAATAATCATAATAATAGTGTTTCTTAGCTACAAATTCGCTTTCGCTTTGAACAATTAATACTGTGGGTGCATCTAATATAACTAACATGTCATGATGTTCGTTTTTGGTTGGTTTGAGCATGATTATAGAAGCAAGTACTATTGAATATTATAAAAAAAAAAGAAAAAATAATAATAGTCTCGTCCCTTAGAAGTTAGAACTGAAAGCAGAAAAATATGTCAACGCGGTTTTCTGTTAAGATTTGTTGACCGCGTCTAAGATTTTGGGCGGCAGCAGAACATGAAACTGAGAAAGTATATCTAATTGCATTTTCGGAAATCCGAATAGCTATAAATATATAATAATATAAAATAAGAATTTAGTTAATACGTACTTTTATTAACATGTATTTTAATAATATATAATAAATTTATTATTAATAAAAAAGATTTATTAAAAATATAAAAAAATTCAAATTTTTAATACATTTATTTTATCTTAATTAAATAAAAATATTTAAAATTTTGTATTAATAATAAATTTATCATATATTTTAGAACACATTAACTAAACCCATAAAATAAAAGGTCGTTGAAAAATAATTCTAGGTATTATCTGCACATCTGATTAAGGGGGTCAAGGCCAACTAACAACAGATTTTGAAATTTTCGTTATTTCTTTATAGCTACTCTAATTAATTGCAACTATTGATTAACAAAATTACTTGACTATATATAAAGAGAACCACGCACTAATGATTGAGAGAAAAGAAACAAAACCGAAAGCCTTAAGGGGGATAAAGGGTTAGGAATTCAAAATGGGAGTATTGAACAGGTTATGCAATTATTGACTTTGACGTTATTTTTATAATAGATAATAGATGTAATAAAACATAACTATAGATGTTTATTTCAGGGTTAAAGTAAAAGGGAATTATTCTTTGTTTTATTGAGTTCAGTTACTACATGAACATATTCTTAAGGGAATTTCATTGATGTCCATATCGACGATTGGCCAATGAGCCAGTAACTTACATGCCATATCTTTTCCTCCTTATTTTAAAAGTTTTGGAGTTTAAATCCTACCGAATACAATAGAGGAGAAAAAATTTGGTAAGTGTGTGAGGAGTGTATAAATGTGTTGTGTGGTACTTAAAATTGGGGGTTGTCCAATCTAACTGGGGTATTTAGAATTGGAGGTTTTCCAATCCACTTGACCAAAAAAGAAAAAAAATTACCAATGATTGAGAGAGATGGTGGGCGAAATTGTGATTCTTTCTCCTCAAAGTTGGTCTCTTTGTACTTGTATGAAATTTAAATATTGGATCTATTAAAAATACCCCAAAGAGATCATGGTATGATGAATTGAGATCTTAATAATCCCTGGTAATGGTACCAACAGCTTAGTGTTATTGTTGGACCAAAAGAGTTACAGACACTGTTAGAGAATCTTACAACTCCGTTCAACTAACCGGCAAGTGTACTGGGTCATCCAAGTAATAAACCTTACGTGAGTAAGGGTCGATCCCACAGAGATTGTTGGTATGAAGCAAGCTATGGTCACCTTGTAAATCTCAGTTAGGCAGATTAAATGGTTTATGATAAGTTCGAAAATAAATAATAAACAGAAAATAAAATAGTAAATAGTTACTCATATAATTCCATGGTGGGAATTTCAGATAAGCATATGGAGATGCTGTGCTCCTCTCGAATCTCTACTTTCTTATTACATTCATCCAATTCTTCTTACTCCTTTCCATGGCAAGTTGTATGTAGGGCATCACCGTTGTCAATGGCTACATCCCATCATCTCAGTGAAAATGGTCCTATGCTCTGTCACAGCACGGCTAATCATCTGTCGGTTCTCAATCAGGTTGGAATAGAATCCCTTGATTCTTTTGCGTCTGTCACTAACGCCCAGCCTTCAGGAGTTTGAAGCTCGTCACAGTCATTCAATCCCAGAATCCTACTCAGAATACCATAGACAAGGTTAGACTTTCCGGATTCCCGGAATCCTACTCGGAATACCACAGACAAGGTTAGACTTTCCGGATTCCCATGAATGCCGCCATCTATCTAGCTTATACCACGAAGATTCTGTTGGAGAATCTAAGAGATATGTGCCCGGCCTAAGCTAGAACGGAAGTGGTTGTCAGTCACGCGCGTTCATAGGTGAGAATGATGATGAGTTGTCACGGATCATCACATTCATCAAGTTGAAGTGTAACATATATCTTGGAATAAGAATAAAAGAGAATTGAATAGAAAATAATAGTAATTGTATTGAAACTTGAGGTACAGCAGAGCTCCACACCCTTAATCTATGGTGTGTAGAAACTCCACCGTTGAAAATACATAAGTGAAAGGTTCAGGCATGGCCGAATGGCCAGCCCCCCCAAACCGTGATCAATGGCCTCCTAAGATGAAGAATAAAACAAAACTGAGACCAAAGATGAAACGTGGTCAAAAGACGACTAATACACTAGTAAAAAGTCTTATTTATACTAAACTAGCTACTAGGGTTTACATGAGTAAGTAATTGATGCATAAATCCACTTCTGGGGCCTACTTGGTGTGTGTTTGGGCTGAGCTTGATCTATCCACGAGCTGAGGCTTTTATTGGAGTTGAACGCCGAGTTATAGCGTGTTTCTGGCGTTCAAATCCGGGTCGTGACATGTTTCTGGCGTTTGACTCCAGACAGCAGCATGTACTTGGCGTTGAGCGCCACTTTACGTCGTCAATTCTCGAATAAAGTATGGACTATTATATAATGCTGAAAAGCTCTGGATGTCTAATTTTCAACGCCGTTAAGAGCGCGCCATTTGGAGTTCTGTAGCTCCAGAAAATTTATTTCGAGTGCAGGGAGGTCAGAATCCAACAGTATCAGTAGTCCTTTTGTCAGCCTTTTTCAGAGTTTTGCTCAAGTCCCTCAATTTCAGCCAGAAATTACCTGAAATTATAGAAAAACACACAAACTCATAGTAAAGTCCAGAAATGTGAATTTAACATAAAAACTAATGAAAACATCCCTAAAAGTAGCTTGAACTTACTAAAAAAACTACCTAAAAACAATGCCAAAAAGCGTATAAATTATCCGCTCATCACAGCACCAAACTTAAATTGTTGCTTGTCCCCAAGCAACTGAAAATCAAATAAGATAAAAAGAAGAGAATATATTATAAATTTAGAATATCAATGAATATTAGTTCTAATTAAATGAGCGGGACTTGTAGCTTTTTGCCTCTGAATAGTTTTGGCATCCCACTTTTTCATTTGAAGTTTTGAATGATTGGCTTCTCTAGGAACTTAGAAGTTTAGATAGTGTTATTGATTTTCCTAGTTAAGTATGTTGATTCTTGAACACAGCTACTTATGAGTCTTGGCCGTGGCCCTAAGCATTTTGTTTTCCAGTATTACCACCGGATACATAAATGCCATAGACACATAACTGGGTGAACCTTTTCAGATTGTGACTCAGCTTTGCTAGAGTCCCCAGTTAGTGGTGTCCAGAGCTCTTAAGCACACTCTTTTGCTTTGGATCACGACTTTAACCACTCAGTCTCAAGCTTTTCACTTGGACCTGCATGACACAAGCACAAGGTTAGGGACAGCTTAGTTTAGCCGCTTAGGCCTGGATTTTATTTCCTTGGGCCCTCCTATCCATTGATGCTCAAAGCCTTGGATCCTTTTTACTCTTGCCTTTTGGTTTTAAGGGCTATTGGCTTTTTCTGCTTGCTTTTTCTTTTTCTTTCTATTTTTTTTGCCACTTTTTTTTTCGCAAGCTTTTGCTTATTCACTGTTTTTTCTTGCTTCAAGAATCAATTTTATGATTTTTCAGATCATCAATAACATTTCTCTTTGTTCATTATTCTTTCAAGAGCCAACAGTTTTAACATTCATAAACAACAAGATAAAAAATATGCACTGTTTTAGCATTCATTCAAAAAACAAAAAGTATTGTAACCACATCAATATAATTAAACTAAATTCAAGGATAAATTCGAAATTCATGTACTTCTTGTTCCTTTGAATTAAAACATTTTTCTTTTAAGAGAGGTGAAGGATTAATGAATTTTATTCATAGCTTTAAGACATAGTTACTACATACTAATGATCATGAAGTAGAGACACAAAACATAGATAAACACAACATAAAAAACCGAAAAGCAGAAAGAAATAAGAACAAGGAATGAATCCACCTTAGTGGCATCTTCTTCTTGAAGGACCAACAATGTCCTTAGGCTCTTCTATGTCCCTTCCTTGCCTTTGTTGCTCCTCCCTCATTGCTCTTTGATCTTCTCTTATTTCATGGAGAATGATGGAGTGCTCATGATGTTCCACCCTTAGTTGTTCACATTGTAGCTCAAATCTTCTAAGGAAGTGTTGAGTTGTTCCCAATAGTTGTTGGGAGGAAAGTGCATCCCGTGAGGCATCTCAGGGATTTCTTGATGATGAGCTTCCTCATGCATCTCTTGAGATCCGTGGAGGGTCTCTCTTGCTTGCTCCATCCTCTTCTTGGTGATGGGCTTATCCTCTTTAATGGAGATGTCTCCTTCTATGATAACTCCAGCTGAGTAACATAGATGGCAAATAAGGTGAGGAAACACTAGCCTTGCCATGGTGGAGGGCTTTTCGGCTATTTTGTAGATTTCATTGGAGATGACTTCATGAACTTCAACTTCCTCTCCAATCATGATGCTATGAATCATGATGGCCCAATCTACAGTAACTTCAGATCGGTTGCTAGTGGGAATGATGGAGCGTTGAATGAACTCCAACCATCCTCTAGCCACAGGCTTGAGGTCCAGTCTCCTTAGTTGAACTGGCTTGCCTTTGGAGTCTCTTTTCTATTGAGCTCCTTCCACACATATGTCCATTAGGACTTGGTCCAACCTTTGATTAAAGTTGACCCTTCTAGTGTAGGGGCGTACATCTCCTTGCATCATGGGCAAGTGGAATGCCAACCTCACATTCTCCGGACTAAAATCTAGGTATTTTCCCCGAACCATTATGAGATAATTTTTTGGACTCGGGTTCATACTTTGATCATGGTTCCTAGTGATCCATGCATTGGCATAGAACTCTTGAACTATTAAGATTCCGACTTGTTGCATGGGGTTGGTTAGGACTTCCCAACCTCTTCTTCGGATCTCATGTCGGATCTCCGGATACTCATTTTTCTTGAGCTTGAAAGGGACCTCAGGGATCACCTTCTTCTTTGCCACAACATCATAGAAGTGGTCTTGATGGCTTTTGGAGATGAATCTTTCCATCTCCCATGACTCGGAGGTGGAAGCTTTTGTCTTCCCTTTTCCTTTTCTAGAGGATTCTCCGGCCTTAAGTGCCATTGATGGTAATGGAAAAATAAAAAGCTTATGCTTTTACCACACCAAACTTAAAATATTGCTCGCCCTCGAGCAAGAGAAGAAAGAAGAGAAGAAGAAGAAGAAGAAAAATGGAGGAAAGTGAGAGATGGTGTTTTCGGCCAAGGTGTAGAAGAGGGGGGTTTGGGTGGGAAAGAAATTTGAATTTTTGAAGGTAGGTGGGGTGTATGGGGAAGAGTGGATGGATGTGAGTGGTGAAGGGGGTAATTGGGAAGAGAGATTGAAGTTGTTGGGAAGTGTGACATGGGGAAGAGTGTTATAGGATTAGGAGGTAAGGTGGGAATATGTTAGGTGGGGATCCTGTGGGGTCCACAGATTCTGAGATGATCCTGTGGGGTCCACAGATCCTGAGGTGATCCTGTGGGGTCCACAGATCCTGAGGTGATCCTGTGGGGTCCACAGATCCTGAGGTGTCAAGGAATTACATCCCTGCACCAAATAGGCATGCAAAAATGCCTTTGCATACCATTCTGGCGTTTAAACGCCGAGGTGATGCACGTTCTGGGCATTCAACGCCCATGTGTAGCATGTTCTGGGCGTTCAACGCCCATGTGTAGCATGTTTCTGGCGTTGAACGCCAGTTCCATGCTTGTTACTGGCGTTCAGCGCTAGCTTTTCTCAAGGCACATTCCTGGCATTCAAACGCCAGAATGTTGCTTGTTTCTGGCATTCAGCGCCAGATTCATGCTCTGTTCTGGCGTTGAACGCCAGCCAGATGCTCCTTACTGGCGTTGAACGCCAGTCTGTCTTTCCTCCAGGGTGCGATTTTTCTTCTGCTGTTTTTGATTCTGTTTTTAATTTTTATATTTTTTTCGTGACTCCACATGATCATGTACCTAATAAAACACAAAATAACAATAAAATGAAATAAAATAAAAATTAGATAAATAAAATTGGGTTGCCTCCCAACAAGCGCTTCTTTAATGTCAATAGCTTGACAGTGGGCTCTCATGGAGCCAGAAGGTGATCAGGTCAATGTTGTATAGTCCCAACACCAAACTTAGAGTTTGGATATGGGGTCTTAACACCAAACTTAGTGTTTGGTTGTGGCCTCCTAACACCAAACTTAGAGTTTGACTGTGGGGGCTCTTCTTGACTCTGAACTGAGAGAAGCTCTTCATGCTTACTCTCTTTTGTCACAGAGGGATGGCCATGTGCCTTAAACACAAGGTAGTCCCCATTCAATTGAAGGACTAATTCACCTCTGTTGACATCTATCACAGCTCCTGCTGTGGCTAGGAAAGGTCTTCCAAGGATGATACACTCATCCTCTTCCTTCCTAGTGTCTAAGATTATGAAATCAGCAGGGATGTAAAGGCCTTCAACCTTGACTAACACGTCCTCTACTATTCCATAAGCTTGTCTCAAAGACTTGTCTGCCAATTGTAATGAGAACAAGGCAGGTTGTACCTCAATGATCCCCAGCTTCTCCATTACAGAGAGTGGCATAAGATTTATCCCTGACCCCAGATCACATAGAGCTTTTTCTAAGGTCATGGTGCCTATGGTACAAGGTATTAAGAACTTGCTAGGATCTTGTCTCTTTTGAGGTAAAATTTTCTGAATCCAGATGTCTAGTTCACCAATAAGCAAGGGAGGTTCACTTTCCCAAGTCTCATTACCAAACAACTTGGCATTCAGCTTCATGATAGCTCCTAAATATTGAGCAACTTGCTCTCCAGTCACATCTTCATCCTCTTCAGAGGAAGAATAGTCTTCAGAGCTCATGAATGGCAGAAGGAGATTTAATGGAATCTCTATGGTCTCTATATGAGCCTCAGATTCCTTTGGATCCTTAATAGGAAACTCCCTCTTACTTGAGAGACGTCCCAGAAGGTCTTCCTCACTAGGATTTTCGTCCTCCTCCTCCCTTGTGCATTCGGCCATATTGATTACATCAATGGCTTTGCACTCTCCTTTTGGATTCTCTTCTGTATTGCCTGGGAGAATACTGGGAGGAGTTTCAATGACTTTCTTACTCAGCTGGCCCACTTGTGCCTCCAGATTTCTGATGGAGGATCTTGTTTCACTCATGAAACTGAAAGTGGCCTTTGACAGATCAGAGACTAGATTGGCTAAATTAGAAGTGTTTTGTTCAGAATTCTCTGTCTGTTGCTGAGAAGATGATGGAAAAGGCTTGCTATTGCTCAGCCTATTGCGTCCACCATTGTTAAAGCCTTGTTGAGGATTTTGTTGATCCTTCCATGAAAAATTTGGATGATTTCTCCATGATGAATTATAGGTGTTTCCATAAGGTTCACCCATGTAATTAACCTCTGCCATTGCAGGGTTCTCAGGATCATAAGCTTCTTCAGAAGCTGCCTCTTTAGTACTGTTGGATGCATTTTACCATCCATTCAGACTTTGAGAGATCATGTTGACTTGCTGAGTCAACACTTTGTTCTGAGCCAATATGGTATTCAGAGCATTAGTTTCAAGAACTCCCTTCCTCTGAGGTGTCCCATTATTCACGGAATTCCTCTCAGAAGTGTACATAAATTGGTTATTTGCAACCATGTCAATGAGTTCTTGAGCTTCTGCAGGTGTTTTCTTTAGGTGGATGGATCCACCTGCAGAATGGTCCAATAACATTTTCGAAAACTCAGATAGACCATAATAGAATATATCTAATATGGTCCATTTTGAAAACATGTCAAATGGACACCTTTTGGTCAACTGCTTGTATTTTTTCCAAGCTTCATAGAGGGATTCACCATCTTTTTTTTTGAAGGTCTGAACATCCACTCTAAGCTTGCTCAGCTTTTGAGGAGGAAAGAATTTATCCAAGAAGGCCGTGACCAGCTTATCCCAGGAGTCCAGGCTATCCTTAGGTTGTGAATCCAACCATATTCTAGCTCTGTCTCTTACAGCAAAAGGGAAAAGCATGAGTCTGTAGACTTCAGGATCAACTCCATTCATCTTTACAGTCTCACAAATCTACAAGAACTCAGTTAAAAACTGGTAAGGATCTTCAGATGGAAGTTCATAAAACTTGCAGTTCTGTTGCATTAAAGCAACTAGTTGAGGCTTAAACTCAAAATTGTTGGCTCCAATGGCAGGAATGGAGATGCTTCTTCCATCAAATTTGGACGTGGGTTTGGTAAAGTCACCAAGCATCCTTCTTGCATTATCATTATTGGGTTCGGCTGCCATCTCCTTCTCTTGTTCGAAAATTTCTGAAAGGTTACTTCTGGATTGTTGTAGTTTAGCTTCTCTTAGTTTCCTCTTCGAAGTCCTTTCAGGTTCAAGATCAGCTTCAACAAGAGTACTTTTGTCCTTGTTCCTGCTCATATGAAAGAGAAGAAAACAAGAAAAGAAAGAGGAATCCTCTATGTCACAGTATAGAGATTCCTTTATATTAGTAAAAGAAGAAAGGGGAGAAGAGTGAAGAAGAATGGGTTCGGATTTTTAGATGAAGAGAGGTGAAGAGAAGTGTTAGTAAATAAATAATTAAATAAAATAAGAAAAGAGAGGGAGAATTTGAAAATTAATTTTTGAAAAGGAGTTAGTAATTTTGAAAATTAAAGATAAGATATGATTAACATTAAAATTTAAAACAAAAAAGAATTTTTGAAAAGGGATGAGATATTTTCGAAAATTAGAGAAGGAAAAGTAGTTAGGTGGTTTTGAAAAAGATAAGAAACAAACAAAAAGTCAAATAGTTAGTTGAAAAAGATATTAAAATCAAATTTGAAAAGATTAGAAGATAAGAAGTTAGATAAGATATTTTGAAATCAAATTTTGAAAAAGATAAAATTTTTGAAAAAGATATGATAAAAGATAAAAAGATTTAATTCAAAAATTTGAAATTACTTACTTCACTAATAAGAAACTACAAGATAAGATTCTAGAACTTAAAGATTGAACCTTTCTTAACAAGAAAGTAACAAACTTCAAATTTTTGAATCAATCACATTAATTATTAGTGAATTTTTGAAAATATGATATAAAGATAAGAAAAATATTTTGAAAATATTTTGAAAAATATTTTTGAAATTTTCGAAAAAATAGAAAAAAAATGAAAAAGATATAATTTTTGAAAAAGATTTTGAAAAGATAAGATTTTTAAAATTGAAAATTTGACTTGACTTGTAAGAACCAACTAATTTTGAAAATTTTTGACTAAGTCAACTCAAATTTTCAAAAATTTGGAGAGAAATAAGGAAAAGATATATTTTTTATTTTTGAATTTTTTAATTATGAGAGAGAAAAACACAAACATGACCCAAAACATGAAAATTTTGGATCAGAACACAAGTTGCATGCAAGAACACTATGAATGTCAAGATGAACACCAAGAACACTTTGAAGATCATGATGAACATCAAGAACATATTTTTGAAAAAATTTTTATGCAAAGAAAACATGCAAGACACCAAATTTAGAAATCTTTCATGCATGGACTCTAACAAACGAAAAATGCATATGAAAAACAACAAACAACACAAAACAAGAAAACATCAAGATCAAACAAGAAAACTTACCAAGAACAACTTGAAGATAATGAAGAACACTATGAATGCATGAAGTTTTGAAAAATGCAAGAAAAAATTTTTAAAGCATGCAATTGACACCAAACTTAAAAGTTGACTGAAGACTCAAACAAGAAACATAAAATATTTTTGATTTTTTATGATTTTATGATTTTTTTATTTTTATTTTTTTTTCGAAAATATTTTTGGAAAAAAACGAAAAAGAAAAGAAAAATTTTCAAAAAGAAAATTACCTAATCTGAGCAACAAGATGAACCGTCAGTTGTCCATACTCGAACAATCCCCAGCAACGGCGCCAAAAACTTGGTGGGCGAAATTGTGATTCATTCTCCTCAAAGTTGGTCTCTTTGTACTTGTATGAAATTTAAATATTGGATCTATCAAAAATACCCCAAAGAGATCATGGTATGATGAATTGGGATCTTAATAATCCCTGGTAATGGTACCAACAGCTTAGTGTTATTGTTGGACCAAAAGAGTTACAGGCACTGTTAGAGAATCTTACAACTCTATTCAACTAACCAGCAAGTGTACTGGGTCGTCCAAGTAATAAACCTCACGTGAGTAAGGGTCGATCCCACAGAGATTGTTGGTATGAAGCAAGCTATGGTCACCTTGTAAATCTCAGTTAGGCAGATTAAATGGTTTATGATAAGTTCGAAAATAAATAATAAACAGAAAATAAAATAGTAAATAGTTACTCATATAATTCCATGGTGGGAATTTCAGATAAGCATATGGAGATGTTGTGCTCCTCTCGAATCTCTACTTTCTTATTACATTCATCCAATCCTTCTTACTCCTTTCCATGGCAAACTGTATGTAGGGTATCACCGTTGTCAATGGCTACATCCCATCCTCTCAGTGAAAATGGTCCTATGCTCTGTCACAGCACGGCTAATCATATGTCTGTTCTCAATTAGGTTGGAATAGAATCCCTTGATTCTTTTGCGTCTGTCACTAACGCCCAGCCTTCAGGAGTTTGAAGCTCGTTACAGTCATTCAATCCCAGAATCCTACTCGGAATACCACAGACAATGTTAGACTTTCCGGATTCCCGGAATCCTACTCGGAATACCACAGACAAGGTTAGAATTTCCGGATTCCCATGAATGCCGCCATCTATCTAGCTTATACCACGAAGATTCTGTTGGGGAATCTAAGAGATATGCGTCCGGCCTAAGGTAGAACGGAAGTGGTTGTCAGTCACGCGCGTTCATAGGTGAGAATGATGATGAGTTGTCACGGATCATCACATTCATCAAGTTGAAGTGTAACGTATATCTTGGAATAAGAATAAAAGAGAATTGAATAGAAAATAATAGTAATTGTATTGAAACTTGAGGTACAGCAGAGCTCCACACCCTTAATCTATGGTGTGTAGAAACTCCACCATTGAAAATACATAAGTGAAAGGTTCAGGCATGGTCGAATGGCCAGCCCCCCCAAACCGTGATCAATGGCCTCCTAAGATGAAGAATAAAACAAAACTGAGACCAAAGATGAAACGTGGTCAAAAGACGACTAATACACTAGTAAAAAGTCTCATTTATACTAAACTAGCTACTAGGGTTTACATGAGTAAGTAATTGATGCATAAATCCACTTCTGGGGCCCACTTGGTGTGTGTTTGGGCTGAGCTTGATCTATCCACGAGCTGAGGCTTTTATTGGAGTTGAACGCCGAGTTATAGCGTGTTTCTGGCGTTCAACTCTGGGTCGTGACGTGTTTCTGGCGTTTGACTCCAGACAGCAGCATGTACTTGGCGTTGAGCGCCACTTTACGTCGTCAATTCCCGAATAAAGTATGGACTATTATATATTGCTGGAAAGCTCTGGATGTCTACTTTCCAATGCCGTTGAGAGCACACCATTTGGAGTTCTGTAGTTCCAGAAAATCTATTTCGAGTGCAGGGAGGTCAGTATCCAACAGCATCAGCAGTCCTTTTGTCAGCCTTTTTCAGAGTTTTGCTCAAGTCCCTTGATGAGCGGATAATTTATACGCTTTTTGGCATTGTTTTTAGTATGTTTTTGGTTTGATCTAGTTAGTTTTTAGTATATTTTTATTAGTTTTTAGTTAAAAATTACTTTTCTGGACTTTACTATGAGTTTGTGTGTTTTTCTGTGATTTCAGGTATTTTCTGGCTGAAATTGAGGGACCTGAGCAAAAATCTGATTCAGAGACTAAAAAGGACTGCAGATGCTGTTGGATTCTGACCTCCCTGCACTCGAAGTGGATTTTCTGGAGCTACAGAAGCCCACTTGGCGCGCTCTTAACGGCGTTGGAAAGTAGACATCCTGGGCTTTCCAGCAATATATGATAGTCCATACTTTGCCCAAGATTTGATGGCCCAAACCGGCGTTCAAAGTCACCCTCAGGAATCCCAGCGTTAAACGTTGGAACTGGCACCCAAATGGGAGTTAAACGCCCAAACTGGCATAAAAGCTGGCGTTTAACTCCAAGAAGAGTCTCTACACGAAAATGCTTCATTGCTCAGCCCAAGCACACACCAAGTGGGCCCGGAAGTGGATTTTTATGTCATTTACTCATCTTTGTACACCCTAGGCTACTAGTTTTCTATAAGTAGGACCTTTTACTATTGTATTGGGAGATCTGGGTAGCTATCTTCGTGTTTTATGCTATCTTAGATCATTGGGAGGCTGGCCATTCGGCCATGCCTAGACCTTATGCTTATGTATTTTCAACGGTGGAGTTTCTACACACCATAGATTAAGGTGTGGAGCTCTGCTGTACCTCGAGTATTAATGCAATTACTATTGTTCTTCCATTCAATTCCGCTTGTTCTTGTTCTAAGATATCACTTGTTCTTCAACTTGATGAATGTGATGATCCGTGACACTCATCATCATTCTCACTTATGAACAAGGTGACTGACAACCACTTTTGTTCTACAAGCAACCAAGGCTCTAGTGAATATCTCTTGGATTCCTGATTGCACGATGCATGGTTGATCGCCTGACAACCGAGTGCTCGCCTGACAAACGAGCCAACCATTCCGTGAGATCAGAGTCTTCGTGGTATAGGCGAGAACTGATGGCAGCATTCAAGAGAATCCGGAAGGTCTAAACCTTGTCTGTGGTATTCTGAGTAGGATTCAATGATTGAATGACTGTGACGTGCTTCAAACTCCTAGCAGGCGGGGCGTTAGTGACAGACGCAAAAGAATCGATGGATTCTATTCCGGCCTGACCGAGAACCGACAGCTGAATTCCGCGTGCTGTGACAGAGCATATGCAATCGTTTTCACTGAGAGGATGGGAGGTAGCCATTGACAACGGTGAAACCCTACACGAGCTTGCCATGGAAAGGAGTAAGAAGGATTGGATGAAGACAGTAGGAAAGCAGAGAGACGGAAGGGAAGGCATCTTCATGCGCTTATCTGAAGTTCCTACCAATGAATTACATAAGTATCTCTATCTTTATCTTTTATGTTATTTTCGTTCATCACCATTACACATTTGAGTTTGCCTGACTAAGATTTACAAGATGACCATAGCTTGCTTCATACTAACAATCTCCGTGGGATCGACCCTTACTCGCGTAAGGTTTATTACTTGGACGACCCAGTGGACTTGCTGGTTAGTTGTGCGAAGTTGTGTAATGCCATGGAATTGAGCTACCAAGTTTTTGGAGTTCATGACCGGGGATTATGAGAGTTGTGAAAAAGTATTGTTCACAATTTCGCGCACCAAGTTTTTGGCGCCGTTGCTGGGGATTGTTCAGTTTGGACAACTGACGGTTGATCTCGTTGCTTAGATTAGGTATTTTTTTTTTTCGAAATTCTTGAAGATGAATTCTAGAGTTTCATGATGATTTGTTGAAGTCTGGCTGGCTGAGAAGCCATGTCTAATCTCATTGGACCGAGGTTTCAACTTATCATCACAAGAGCTTGTTGATTTTTATCAATCTTGCTTTTAGAGCAGTGATCTGCTAAGGCTTGGCTGGCCTTTGGCCATGTCTAGTGTTTTGGACCGAAGCTTTCTTTGAAAGCTTGGCTGGCTGTGAAGCCATGTCTAATTCCTGGACCGGAGTCTTAGACTAGCATTGCACTGATTTCTGGAATTCTCATTAAGAATTTTGATACCTTTTTCCACTTAATTTTCGAAAAACACAAAAAAATCAAAAAAAAAAATCATAAAACCCAAAAATTTCTTGTTTGAGTCTAGTGTCTCATCTTAAGTTTGGAGTCAATTGCATGCATTCATTCATGTGTCTTAGTGATCTTCAAGATGTTCTTGATGATTTTCGTGCTCTGATCTTTGAATTTTATTGACTTGAAGTGTTTTGTGTGTCTCATATGCATTCTCATTAGTGTCAGTAGTATACAAACTACTAAGTTTGGTGTCTTGCATGCATTGTTATTTGATTTTAGTTGCATTTTGATTATTCTTTATTATTAAAAATCCAAAAATATTTTTAATTTGTGTCTTTTCAAGTCAATAATACAGAGAATTGAAGATTCAGAACATACAGCAGAGGAATTGCACAGAAAAAGCTGGGCGTTCAAAACGCCCAGTGAAGAAGGACAGACTGGCGTTTAAACGCCAGCCAGGGTACCTGGTTGGGCGTTTAACGCCCAAAAGGGTATGGTTTTGGGCGTTAAACGCCAGAATGTGCACCATTCTGGGCGTTTAACGCCAGGATGGCTAAAGGGGGAAGATTTTGTTTTCAATTCAAATTTTTTTCAAGTTTTCAAAGTTTTTCAAAATCAAATCTTTTTCAAATCATATCTTTTCAATCAAATGTTTTCAAAATTAATTTCTTTCTTTTTTTTTTTAAAGATACTTGCTATCAATTAATGATTTGATTCAACATCTCAAGTATGTTGCCTTTTCTGTTGAGAAAGGTTTAATGTTTGAATCATATCTTTTCTTGATAGCCAAGTTATTAATTTCTAAAATCAAATCTTTTTAAAATTGTTTTCAAATCATATTTTCTCAATCACATTTTTTTAAAACCAATCATATCTTCTTAACCACATTTTTTTAAAATAGTTTTCAATCAAATCTTTTTGATTTCTAATTTCAAAATCTTTTTCAAAAATCATTTTATTTCTCTCCCCACTTTCATTTTCGAAAATTAAGTAATGTTTTTCAAAAATGTTTTCAAAATCTTCTACTTAATTTTCGAAAATTACTTCCCTTCTCCTCACATCCTTCTATTTATGGACTAACACACTATTCCTTAATGCAAAAATTCGAACTCCATCTCCTTTGATAAGTTCGAATTTTCCACTTCTGTCTTCTACTCTTCTTTTCCTCTGACACTTCAAGGAATCTCTATACTGTGACATAGAGGATTCCACATTTTCTTGTTCCCTTCTCTTTCTTATGAGCAGGAGCAAAGACAAAAGCATTCTTGTTGAGCCTGATCCTGAACCTGAAAGGACCTTGAAGAGAAAGCTAAGAGAAGCTAAAGCACAACTCTCTTTAAAGGACCTGACCGAATTCTTCAAAGAAGAAGAACACATGGCAGCCGAAAACAACAACAATGCAAACAATGCAAGGAAGGTGCTGGGTGACTTTACTGCACCTACTCCCGACTTCTATGGGAGAAGCATCTCTATCCCTGCCATTGGAGCAAACAACTTTGAGCTTAAGCCTCAATTAGTTTCTCTAATGCAACAGAATTGCAAGTTCCATGGACTTCCATTGGAAGATCCTCATCAGTTTTTAGCTGAATTCTTGCAAATCTGTGACACTGTCAAGACTAATGGGGTTGACCCTGAGGTCTACAGACTTATGCTATTCCCTTTTGCTATAAGAGACAGAGCTAGAACATGGTTGGATTCTCAACCTAAAGAAAGCCTGGACTCTTGGGAAAAGCTAGTCAATGCCTTCTTGGCAAAGTTCTTTCCACCTCAAAAATTGAGTAAGCTTAGAGTGGAAGTCCAAACCTTCAGACAAAAAGATGGAGAATCCCTCTATGAAGCTTGGGAAAGATACAAACAATTGATCAGAAAATGTCCATCTGACATGCTTTCTGAATGGAGCATCATAGGTATTTTCTATGATGGTCTCTCTGAACTATCCAAGATGTCTTTGGATAGCTCTGCTGGAGGATCTCTTCATTTGAAGAAGACGCCTACAGAAGCTCAAGAGCTGATTGAAATGGTTGCAAATAACCAATTCATGTACACTTCTGAAAGGAATCCTGTGAACAATGGGACTAATCAGAAGAAAGGAGTTCTTGAGATTGATGCTCTGAATGCCATTCTGGCTCAGAACAAGATATTGACTCAACAAGTCAATTTGATTTCTCAAAGCCTGTCCGGAATGCAAAATGCACCAAGCAGTACTAAGGAAGCTTCATCTGAGGAAGAAGCCTATGATCCTGAGAACCCTTCAATGGAAGAGGTGAATTACCTAGGAGAACCCTATGGAAACACCTATAATTCTTCATGGAAAAATCACCCAAATTTCTCATGGAAGGATCAACAGAGACCTCAACAAGGTTTCAACAACAATAATGGTGGAAGAAATAGGTTTAGCAATAGCAAGCCTTTTCCATCATCTTCTCAGCAACAGACAGAGAGTTCTAAGCAGAATACCTCTGACTTAGCAACCATGGTCTCTGATCTAATCAAAACCACTCAAAGTTTCATGACTGAAACAAGGTCCTCCATTAGAAACTTGGAAGGACAAGTGGGTCAGCTGAGCAAGAAAATCACTGAACTCCCTCCTAGTACTCTCCCAAGCAATACTGAAGAAAATCCAAAAGGAGAGTGCAAAGCCATTAACATGGCCGAATTCTGGGAGGAAGAAGAGGCAGTGAACACCACTGAGGAAGGCCTCACTGGACGTCCACTGGCCTCCAATGAGTTCCCCAATGAGGAACCATGGGAATCTGAGGCTCAAAATGAGACCATAGAGGTTCCATTGGAATTACTTCTGCCATTCATGAGCTCTGATGAGTATTCTTCCTCTGAAGAGGATGAGTATGTCACTGAAGAGCAAGTTGCTAAATACCTTGGAGCAATCATGAAGCTAAATGACAAGTTATTTGGAAATGAGACTTGGGAGAATGAACCTCCTTTGCTCACCAAAGAACTGGATGACTTGTCTAGGCAGAAACTGCCTCAAAAGTGGCAGGATCTTGGGAAGTTTTCAATACCTTGTACTATAGGCACCATGACCTTCAAGAAGGCCTTGTGTGACTTAGGGTCAAGTGTAAACCTCATGCCCCTCTCTGTAATGGAGAAGCTAGGGATCTTTGAGGTGCAAGCTGCAAAAATCTCACTAGAGATGGCAGACAACTCAAGAAAACAAGCCTATGGACTTGTAGAGGATGTTCTGGTTAAAGTTGAAGACCATTACATCCCTACTGATTTCATAGTCCTAGAGACTGGGAAGTGCATGGATGAATCCATCATCCTTTGTAGACCCTTTCTAGCCACAGCAAAGGCTGTGATTGATGTTGATAGAGGAGAGTTGATCATTCAAGTGAATGAAGAATCCTTGGTGTTTAAGGCCCAAGGATATCCCTCTATCACCATGGAGAAGAAGCATGAAGAGCTTCTTTCAAAGCAGAGCCAAACAGAGCCCCCACAGTCAAACTCTAAGTTTGGTGTTGGGAGGCCACAACCAAACTCTAAGTTTGGTGTTGAACCCCCACATTCAAACTCTAAGTTTGGTGTTGGGAGGTCCCAACATGGCTCTAGTATCTGTGAGGCTCCATGAGAGTCCTCTGTCAAGCTAATGACATTAAAGAAGCGCTTGTTGGGAGGCAACCCAATGTTTTATAATTAACTATTTTCTTTTGTTATTTTATGTCTTTTGTAGGTTGATGATCATAAGAAGTCACAAAATTAATGAAAAAAGCAAAAACAGAATGAAAAACAGGAAGAAAAACAGCACACCCTGGAGGACGCACCTACTGGCGTTTAAACGCCAGTGAGGTTAGCTGTTGGGCGTTTAACGCCCAGTCTGGCACCATTCTGGGCGTTTAACGCCAGAAAGGGGCACCAGACTGGCGTTAAACGCCAGAAAAGGGCAAGAACCTGGCGTTAAACACCAGGAATGGGCACCAGCCCGGCGTTTAACGCCAGAAATGGCACAAAACGTGATTTTGCATGCCATTTGGTGCAGGGATGACTTTTCCTTGACACCTCAGGATCTGTGGACCCCACAGGATCCTCACATACCCTACCACTCTCTCTCTCTTCTTCACCAATCACCTCAACACCTCTTCTCCAAAAACCCCTCACCTATCAAATCCCTTCTTTCTCTTCACCACTCACATCCATCCTTCATAAAACCCCACCTACCCCACCATTCAAATTCAAACCACTTTCCCACCCAAACCCACCCTCAAAATGGCCGAACATCCCTCTCCCTCTCTCCTATATAAACCCTCCTTCACTCCATCATTTTCACACACCTTAAACACCATCTCTCTCCCCTTGGCCGAATACAAAGCCATTCCCTTTCTCCTCATTTCTTCTTCTTCTACTCTCTTCTTTCTTCTTTTGCTCGAGGACGAGCAAACATTTTAAGTTTGGTGTGGTAAAAGCGTTGCTTTTTCGTTTTTCCATAACCATTTATGGCATCCAAGGCCGGAGAAACCTCTAGAAAGAGGAAAGGGAAGGCAAAAGCTTCCACCTCCGAGTCATGGGAGATGGAGAGATTCATCTCAAGGGTGCATCAAGACCACTTCTATGAAGTTATGGCCTTGAAGAAGGTGATCCCCGAGGTCTCCTTTTCACTCAAAAAGAGTGAATATCCGGAGATCCGACATGAGATCCGAAGAAAAGGTTGGGAAGTCCTTACCAACCCCATTCAACAAGTCGAAATCTTGATGGTTCAAGAGTTCTATGCCAATGCATGGATCACCAAGAACCATGACCAAAGTGTGAACCCAAATCCAAAGAATTATCTTACTATGGTTCGGGGGAAATACTTGGATTTTAGTCCGGAGAATGTAGGGTTGGCGTTCAACTTGCCTATGATGCAAGGAGATGAACATCCTTACACTAGAAGGGTCAACTTTGATCAAAGGTTGGACCAAGTCCTCACAGTCATATGTGAAGAGGGCGCCCAATGGAAGAGAGATTCAAGAGGAAAGCTGGTTCAATTGAGAAGGCATGACCTCAAGCCCGTGGCTAGAGGATGGTTAGAGTTTATACAACGCTCAATCATTCCCACTAGCAACCGGTCCGAAGTTACCATAGACCGGGCTATCATGATCCATAGCATCATGATTGGAGAAGAAATAGAGGTTCATGAGGTTATAGCCCAAGAACTCTATAAGGTGGCAGACAAGTCCTCTACCTTGGCAAGGTTAGCCTTTCCTCATCTCATTTGTCACCTCTGTTATTCAGTTGGAGTTGACGTAGAGGGAGATATCCCCATTGATGAGGATAAGCCCATCACCAAGAAGAGGATGGAGCACACAAGAGACCCCTCTCATCATGAGATCCCTGAGATGCCTCAAGGGATGCACTTTCCTCCACAAAACTATTGGGAGCAACTAAACACCTCCCTAGGAGAGTTGAGTTCCAACATGGGACAACTAAGGGTGGAGCATCAAGAACACTCCATCATCCTTCATGAAATTAGAGAAGACCAAAGAATCATGAGGGAGGAGCAACAAAGACAAGGAAGAGATATTGAGGAGCTCAAGCACTCCATAGGATCTTCAAGAGGAAGAAAGAGCCGCCATCACTAAGGTGGACCCGTTCTTTGATTTCCTTATTCTTTATTCTTCTGTTTTTCGAATTTTATGCTTATGTTTATCCATGTTTGTGTCTTGTGATCATTAGTGTCTTAGTGTCTATGCCTTAAAGTTATGAATGTCCTATGAATCCATCACCTTTCTTGAAAAAAAACGTGCTTAATTGAAAAAAAAAAGAAAGAATTGCATGAATTTTGAATTTTATAGCAGTTTAATTATTTTGATGTGGTGGCATTACTTTTGTCTTCTGAATGTATGCTTAAACAGTGCATATATCTTTTGAATTTGTGGTTCATGAATGTTGGCTCTTGAAAGAATGATGAAAAAGGAGACATGTTACTGAGGATCTGAAAAATCATTAAAAATGATTCTTGAAGCAAGAAAAAAGCAGTGAATACAAAAAAAAAAAGAGGCGAAAAAAAAAACCGAAAAAAAAGAAAGAGAAAAAGAAAGAATAAAGTTGTGATCCAAGGCAAAAAGAGTGTGCTTAAGAACCCTGGACACCTCTAATTGGGGACTCTAGCAAAGCTGAGTCACAATCTGAAAAGGTTCACCCAATTATGTGTCTGTGGCATGTATGTATCCGGTGGTAATACTGGAAGACAGAGTGCTTTGGGCCACGGCCAAGACTCAATAAGTAGCTGTGTTCAAGAATCATCATACTTAACTAGGAGAATCAATAACACTATCTGGATTCTGAGTTCCTAAAGAAGCCAACCATTCTGAATTTCAAAGGATAGAGTGAGATGCCAAAACTGTTCAGAGGCAAAAAGCTAAAAGCCCCGCTCATCTAATTAATACTGATCTTCATAGATGTTTTTGGAATTCATTGCATATTCTCTTCTTTTTATCTTATTTTATTTTCAGTTGCTTGAGGACAAGCAACAATTTAAGTTTGGTGTTGTGATGAGCGGATAATTTATACACTTTTTGGCATTGTTTTTAGTATGTTTTTGGTATGATCTAGTTAGTTTTTAGTATATTTTTATTAGTTTTTAGTTAAAAATCACTTTTCTGGACTTTACTATGAGTTTGTGTGTTTTTCTGTGATTTCAGGTATTTTCTGGCTGAAATTGAGGGACTTGAGCAAAAATCTGATTCAGAGACTAAAAAGGACTGCAGATGCTGTTGGATTCTGACCTCCCTGCACTCGAAGTGGATTTTCTGGAGCTTCAGAAGCCCACTTGACGCGCTCTCAACGGCGTTGGAAAGTAGACATCCTGGGCTTTCCAGCAATATATGATAGTTCATACTTTGCCCAAGATTTGATGGCCCAAACCGGCGTTCAAAGTCACCCTCAGGAATCCCAGCGTTAAACGCTGGAACTGGCACCCAAATGGGAGTTAAACGCCCAAACTGGCATAAAAGCTGGCGTTTAACTCCAAGAAGAGTCTCTACACGAAAATGCTTCATTGCTCAGCCCAAGCACACACCAAGTGGGCCCGGAAGTGGATTTTTATGTCATTTACTCATCTCTGTACACCCTAGGCTACTAGTTTTCTATAAGTAGGACCTTTTACTATTGTATTGGGAGATCTGGGTAGCTATCTTCGTGTTTTATGCTATCTTAGATCATTGGGAGGCTGGCCATTCGGCCATGCCTAGACCTTATGCTTATGTATTTTCAACGGTGGAGTTTCTACACACCATAGATTAAGGTGTGGAGCTCTGCTGTACCTCGAGTATTAATGCAATTACTATTGTTCTTCCATTCAATTCTGCTTGTTCTTGTTCTAAGATATCACTTGTTCTTCAACTTGATGAATGTGATGATCCGTGACACTCATCATCATTCTCACTTATGAACAAGGTGACTGACAACCACTTTTGTTCTACAAGCAACCAAGGCTCTAGTGAATATCTCTTGGATTCCTGATTGCACGATGCATGGTTGATCGCCTGACAACCGAGTGCTCGCCTGACAAACGAGCCAACCATTCCGTGAGATCAGAGTCTTCGTGGTATAGGCGAGAACTGATGGCAGCATTCAAGAGAATCCGGAAGGTCTAAACCTTGTCTGTGGTATTCTGAGTAGGATTCAATGATTGAATGACTGTGACGTGCTTCAAACTCCTAGCAGGCGGGGCGTTAGTGACAGACGCAAAAGAATCGATGGATTCTATTCCGGCCTGACCGAGAACCGATAGCTGAATTCCGCGTGCTGTGACAGAGCATATGCAATCGTTTTCACTGAGAGGATGGGAGGTAGCCATTGACAACGGTGAAACCCTACACGAGCTTGCCATGGAAAGGAGTAAGAAGGATTGGATGAAGACAGTAGGAAAGCAGAGAGACGGAAGGGAAGGCATCTTCATGCGCTTATCTGAAGTTCCTACCAATGAATTACATAAGTATCTCTATCTTTATCTTTTATGTTATTTTCGTTCATCACCATTACACGTTTGAGTTTGCCTGACTAAGATTTACAAGATGACCATAGCTTGCTTCATACTAACAATCTCCGTGGGATCGACCCTTACTCGCGTAAGGTTTATTACTTGGACGACCCAGTGCACTTGCTGGTTAGTTGTGCGAAGTTGTGTAATGCCATGGAATTGAGCTACCAAGTTTTTGGAGTTCATGACCGGGGATTATGAGAGTTGTGAAAAAGTATTGTTCACAATTTCGCGCACCATCCCTCAATTTCAGCCAGAAAATACCTGAAATTACAGAAAAACACACAAACTCATAGTAAAGTCCAGAAATGTGAATTTAACATAAAAACTAATGAAAACATCCCTAAAAGTAGCTTGAACTTACTAAAAACTACCTAAAAACAATGCCAAAAAGCGTATAAATTATCCGCTCATCAAGAGATAATATTCAATTTGGTCTCTGAATTTGTATACGAGCCTCAACTTAATTCCTAAAGTTTTAATTGTCTTTATTTAGTCCTCAAACTTTGCAAAGGTGACTCATGTTAGTCCTTGAAACAATTTTTAATGTATAGATGTTAATAGAACGCTGTGATGAACAGGCGGATACCACGTTAGACTCTGTAAAATGATGTCGTTTTGACACTCAAATAACTCAAAAATAGCATCATAAGTGGTGTTTATTGAAACTTTACCTATCAAAATAAATGATGTGTAAATTTACAGGTTTCAGTGTGGCATTTGATTGTCATTTCAATGCTCCATTAACTTTTTGAACTAAAAATTGTTTCAGGGACTAATGTGAGTCATGTTTATAAAATTTGGGGACTAAATAGAGGTAATTAAAACTTTAGGGACTAAATTAAAACTCGCGTACAAATTCAGTGACCAAATTGAATATTAACTCATGATTGAGACGTCGGTTTACCAATAGCTCAATTATCGATGGTCGAATCGTTGGTAAAAGAATGTGGACAAATTGGACATTGAAAAAACTCGATAAATATTATCGACAGGAGTAGCCATCGATAAATTGAAATGTGAATTAAAGCCTTGGTGAAATTGCGCATGGGAATAATAAAAAGTAATTTAGTGTTATCGATCACATGAATTTTTTTTATTCTTTTCTAAATTGTATAAGCCGTCGAAAAAATTGATTTTTTTGGGGTTATATATACAGGGGCTTATTATTTATATATTCAAACACATATTATATCATTCAATATGTAAATAAAATTGGTTTTTATGTAGTGTGAATTTACTGATTTACCCTACCTCCATTATAATGAGATTCATATTCCATCTCTAATAGGGTTCATATCCAAAAAGTGTCTCATATTCGACCTATAACATTAGGATAAATAATTATACGTAATGACATGAAACAAAAGAAGAAACGAAGGTGTAGCTATAGAGGAACGAAGATAAACAAAGATAGACAAAATTTACCTCCAATTGCTCAAGAAGATAGAGAAACTATAAACAACAGATAGAAACGAACATCAAAATTAGATTCACCACTACTAGGTTTTGATGAGGTGAATCAAACACACATAGCTTCAAGTCTGATTAACTTTGTTTAATTTCTTACCTAAATCTAGTTCCCCTATCGCATGAGACGGAGAAAGTTTTCCATTACAGAGCTTCAGTCTTCGACTATAGCTGTAAAAACAAGCGGGCCACTATCGTCCCTGTAATACAGGACCATCAAAGTCTAGTGCTCCAAAAGTTCGTGTGATTTTTAAGGAAAAAATTTATTTGTAGATGCACAAAAATAGCAAACATGCCAACTTAGCGCATAGAAGTGAAGGAAAAAAGGGAAGAAAAGAAACTTCACCTTAATTTCCTACCTTCAAAAGCGAAAAATCTTGAAAAGCACTATAATATAACAAAGAAACTAAGAAAATCTAATTCACTTGAAAATTCCAAAATCAAACTCTGCAATAATATAGAAATTTCTCTCTGAACATGTGGGAAGGAGAATGAGAGGAGTTAAAGAAGGAGAATAAAGGGCATTAAGCATTGAAGAACGTGTGGAAATCGAGTGTTAGGTGTGGAACGTTCATTGCGAAGATAAAGAGAAACCATAGTAGAGCTCTCCAAAAATGAAGAGGTTGGGAATGAGTATGAGAAAATAATGATGGGTATTTTGTAATTTTAGAAATATGAAAATTTCTTCGTTTAAGGTTGGTGGCCTAATGTGTGGTATATTCATTTATTTTAATAGAATATTAAATTAATTCTAATGCTTTCGTCATGGTATGGATGTAATTACAAAATCTAATATGGTATAGGAATTTAATTGAAAATTCGGTAAAATTATAAGTACCCAAAGGGTAATTAAGCCAATATAATTTTACACCAATCATATAAAATAATTTTTATTTGAAATTGAATAAATAGTAAATGTACAACCTTATTTACAAATTCAAATACCATGTAACAAAATAAATACAAAAATATTTAGAAAACTAAAAATACAACTACAAATAAAAATCATTTGAGCTACATGTAATCGTTTGAGATGAAGCCGTTGTCATCATCATTACCTCCTTGATCTATTATCTCCTTGTTATGATGCTGGTGGTGGTACCGTTGGCGGCCGAGGACTAGATGAACAATGACTGACAGGAGGTGAAAGAGGCGACATGACTGGCGCATTGCTGGACAAATTGCTCCCTAAATTCTTCCGCACAAAGGAAAACAAGTTGGTGATCGTGTTCATACACTGGTCGATATTAAAGAACTGGTTGTTGACTGTTTGGTGGAGGCAGTTGATCTTCCCCTCGTACCTCTGATGAGCACACATCTACTGTTCTCACTCCTGCTCGTAGTGTGCCTCGACCTCTGCGTATTTCGTCTTGTGCTATTGTAGCCGGTCTTGTTCCAAGTCCTACTTTAGCTCCCTGTTGAGCAGGGTAACTTGCTCCCTAATGTCCATAATAGGTTCGTTAGGAGTAGACTCAACATCGAAAAAATGCAGAATAATGGTGGTAGAGAGATGTCTGACATCGTTTACCCTCTCATTTTTGCATCTGCATGTAAAGAGCGTCCATAACTCATCCTCTTTGTTGTCCCACAACTCTAGCTGCCTATGCAATATATGGCACATGATTATCGTAGGCCTTGCTCCTTGAATGGGTGCTGATTTTATATCGGATAAAGCTTTAGCATAATTTAAATATATAAACCATAATATTGAATAGCCATAAGTAGGTAGTGGATCCTCTGGTGTACATAGATCCCTCAGTCTCGGATGTTCGACTGGTCCAGGCCTTAGTCAGAATCACCTGATAATTCTCTGTATTTTAATATTCCTTTAACTGGGAGAGGATATTGTTGGGATTCAGTCTGCAGGAACATCCTTGTTGTGGATGGCTACAGGTTTTTTGGGTTATGTTTGGAAATAAGGAATATAATTTAAGAGGTTTAAGATCAAATTGAGTATTGAAAGGAGAAATGTTTTTGTGATTTTGGGTTATCGTTTGAATTTGGATAAATAGAAGTTTGATTATTTGAATTAGATATTTTAGAAGATTTAAGAATGAGGATTGTGGTGTGAAAATGTGAGAGATGGTGTTGGTTTTGGGTTGAGATATAGAGGTTAAGTTGGAGAGAATAAAAGGAGCTAGGTAGGATGTAAAACCCGGTTAATTAATGACTAATTAACCCATAAATTAAAATATATTCTAGAAAATCAAAAATGAGATTTTTATGGTTTAATATGATAAAAAAAATTAAAACTAGAATTTTGACACCAATTTTAAAAAAATCGACCCAAGATTGGGTAGAACGGGACAAACCGGACCAACCGGACCCATGTTGGGCTCAGGGCCCAGCCAAGCCTCATTAAAGAAAAGGGCACAGCACTCTCTCTCCTCTCTCAAACATTGAAAACGCTGAAAAGGACATGAGAAGCATGAAACTCTTTTCCTAATTCAACCCAATCTTTAATTCTTGATAACTTTTGATCTGGAGCTCCGATTGACGAGCCGTTTACGGCCACGCGTTGAGTTTGTCGAGCTCTTCCATTCTATCCAAAAAAATGTAAGTAAATGGCATTTGTCTAGCTCTATTTCTGCTGGTATATTAATTTCGGCTTTAAGATTTGAGAAACTCAATTCCTTGATGATTTTCATATTTTAGGGGTTCACTAGACTTGATTCCTTGTGGGTATTGCACAAGGATCAGTGGATAAAGGTAAGAAAACTCTAAACTCTTGTGGTTGTTCAATTTTATGTGCCCTAGTGTTAAAATTATTCAACTGTATGAACTAGTTGAGTTTATGTTGAATTAAAGTTGAAATTGTCAAATTGGAGCTTGATTGATGTCTTGAAAAGGCTTGGAGTGGGCTTTGGGGCTGGAAGATCCATTTGAAAGGTGTTGGAGCCTTGAAGGTCTGAGGAAAGTAAAAATTGGAGGTGTTCCGGGTTGAGCGAGGAATCGGCTAAGGTATGATTTTGGTTTCCTGTATCTAAAATGTAATGTGGTTGTGAAAACTTAGGCTAGTGACCCTAGGATAGGGATTGAATTATTGATGTGTGGAATGGTTGAGATGGATTGCATTATAATGTATGTGGTTATTGATTTTAGAGTTTTGATGAGATATTGTATGCAAGATATGTATGCCTTGGTATATGTTGATGGTTAGTAAAATGGAGTTGTTGTTGGTACAATGGTGGTGGTGAAATTGAGGATGAAATTGTCATAAGAAATTGATGAAGTGTTTTGTATGTTGTGAAAATTTGAGATATTGAATGTTGTTGAAATTTGAATGTTGAATGTGTTGAGATTGAATTATTAAGTTGTGGATTGGATTGGGAAGTTGGAATATGCTTGATATGAATGGTTGAGTTTTGATTAGTGTAAAAGGGTGATTTGTGGCACAAAAGGTATGTTATAAAGTATATTGAAACTTGGTGTGGCTTAGGTTTAGTTTTGGTTGGCCTTGAATGAGTTTAGAAGTGTATATTTTAGAAATTGGAAGTTTATAAGTTTTGGTAAAAATAAAATTTGGATGAACTTCAACGGATCATATCTCAAGCTATTGTTTTTAGAATTTGATGCTTTTTATATCAAGAGAAAGATAATTTCACAAGCTTTAAAATGGTTCAAATTTGGTAGAAATCTGAATTTTGTGAAAGGAGATATTGTCATTGGAAGTTTGGGCCTGAAATCTGAATTTTGCAGATTCAGCAGAATTTGTGATTTCTGGTTTGTGTTCGCGCGAACAGTCCTATACGGACGCACACCCTGTGGAATTCAGGACCTGTGCACATGCACACACAGGGAAGGGGCTTCAAATGGGAGTGCTAGCACGCCCTGAGCGCGCATACAGCCAATAAGGTTTTGCAAGTTTTGCGTGCGCACAGCTCTGTGCGTACACACACGTTGGGAAAAGTGTTCTGTTGATGGCGCTCACACGTCCTGTGCATGTACTCAACAAAGGAAATTTGCTTTCTGTGCGTGCGCACAACCCTGTGTGTACACACACTTTCTAAAAATACTTCTGGGCGTGTGCACGCACACCCCTGTGCGTACGCACACGACCCTATTTCTTATAAAAACTTTGTTTTCAAGTCTTTCATCTTCACAATAAGCTTGTAACCTTTTGAGATATTTTTTCAAACTTATAAACCCCCATTTTCATTCTTTAAATCTTAGATTAATGTAAAACGCTTATTGATTGAAAGGAAGTTAGGGAAGGGGGTAACTTATAGATGAAGAAAGGTGATATTATGATGAGTTATGATTAATGATGAGGATATGAGTTATGGAAGAAGATAGCGGGGTGCTGTGTATGCCATGAAACGAAGGGTTGTGTTTGTTAGTGAATTATGACTTGTCATGTATTATGCCGTGTTTGTTTGTTAATGAGTTGATGAAGAATGTTGAGAATTATTGTAGTTGTTAAGAACTGTTAGTATTGTTGATGATTAATGATTGTTAATGATAATGTTATTGGTGAATGAATGAGGGGATTATCTGTTAGAGTGGAGTATGTATAAGGGTGTGGATACCTCTCCCTAGCATGATGCGTTTTACGAGTGAATGTGGAGAGTTTTGGCTATCATCCCTATCGTCAAAGGCAAAACCGTGAGGCCTTGTGTGACAAAGTGGACAATATCGTGCTAGCAGGTGGTCTGGGCTGTTACAGATGGTATCAGAGCTGGAGCCCAGATCGATGTGCCAGCGAGGGCGCTGGGTGTAAGAACCGGAGTTTTTCACGTAAGACCGTTTTAATAAAAATAATAATTTTAGTGCCGGAATAGATTCAAAATTTTGAAGTTTTAATTTAAAATAAAAATGTAAAATTTGATTTTAGTGAATTTTTCTGAGTTGAAAAATGTATCTTTTTCGAAAAGTTTTGTAAAAATGCGTACTGGCACTTAAGCTGGCAATACCGACTCTAGTCTGTCCAGTACCGTGTATTTTAAAAAATAAGATTTTGAAAATTGATTTATTGTTTTGGAATGATGAAAATAATTTAGAATTGAAAACCGGGCACTAATCTTAAAGGTTTTGGCCCAAAATAGGCCAAACGGACCAAAAATGCTAACGGGTTTGACCAGACTCAAGTTGGGCCCAAGGCACAACATATATATGCCCATTTAATGAGGATTTCAGCTCATTTCTCTTCAAATTGAAGAGAGGGGCGCTGGTTTGAGAGAGGAGAGGAAGAAGAAGAGCACTATTCACCTCCTCCTTCAAAACTCCATAACTTTTGATCCGGAGCTCCGATTGACGAGCCGTTTACGGCCACGCGAAGCTCTCGACGAGCTCTTTCTTTCTATCTAAAGAAATCTGGTAAGAAACTGAATCTCATGCTCCAGTTTCCCAGCCCTAGTTCTGTGCGTTTTTGTGTTTGGTTTTTTTAGTAGATTTTGTTGTTTTGGTTATTTAGGTGATCTCTAGTAGTGGGTAATTGTTGAATTTTACCCCTAATCTCGTTAGGTAAGATAAGATTTCACTAAACCCTTGTATTTAGTTATTTTATGTATCTTAGGTTTTGATTTTGGTATATATATGTGATGTTAGATTGAGTTTTGGTGTTTGTTGGAGTGGTTGAGGCTTTGGATCGAGCTTGGTGGCTTCGTTTTGATGTTTGGTGTATTTTAAGAATTGGCCAAGGTATGGTTTCGATTTTCTTTATGTAATATGTAATGTTTATGGACATTTAGGCTAGTTAACCTTAAGATAGGTTGAATGGTGTGATTGTATGGTTAATGGTTTATAAATATATGCTTGATGATGATTTGGGTGTTGGATGAGTGGGTTTGAATATGATGATACATTTATCGTTTGATGATGATTATTGATGAGTTATGTTGGTGCGTGTTGAGATTGAAAGGTGGGTGTTGAGGATGATTTTTTATTGTTAGTTGTTATTGATCTTGGTGGTTGATGATGATGGTTGAAAAATTATTGGTGTTAATGATGTATTATGATGTTGATGAGAAAAGTGATGATTGGTGTTGTTGATGGGAATTGATAGATGTTGTATTGGTGTTGTGTGGAAGGAATTAGAATAATAATAATGATGATTGTATGATTTGATGATGAGTGATGATATTTGTGTATATGGCTTGTATATAGAATAATATTATTGGAATTGAGACTATGGAATGAATTGAGGAATGAATTTGATGAGGATTTGTATTGGTTGTTAATGATGTTATAGGTTGATAATGATAGTGTTTGTGATAATTTTGGATGTTGAGGAATAATGCTTTTGATGGTGTAGAATGGTGAAATTGGAATATTATGGATGGGTGAGTTGAGAGACGATTGGTAGGAGTTGTGATGTAGTATTGGTATTGTTGGGTTGTGAATTGTTTGGGTTTTGAATTGAAAGTTGGTTAACTTTGAGGATTTGAGGTTTTGGGTAAAAATAGATTTTTGGTGAACTTTGACAGATCATAATTTGGGCCTCGATTTTCAAAATTGATTGTAATTTTTTTAAATTAAAGATGATTTCAAGGGCTTTAAAACGATATAAAGTTTGAGGAAAAGGAGATTTTTGTAGAGAAAGTTATGATCATTCAAAGATTGGTGTCAAAATCTAAAATTCTGCAGAGTTGCAGAATTTTGTGATTTCTGGTATGTGCGCACACACAGCGCTGTATGTACGCACACCTCTGCGAAATATTTAACCTGTGCGCACGCGTGCGTACGCACACGCAGAGGCAGGCAGTCTGTTTACAGCACTAGCACAGCAATTGTAACCTATGCATACGCATAGCCCTGTGCGCACGCACACGTTGGGAAGGTCAGTCTATTAGGTAGCAATTGTTTTCGGGGGCAGGACACGGAGATATGGACAACACTTGTTCAAAAAGTGTTTGGAAGCAGAGACATGGACAGTGGACATATTGTCTCCGAGACAGTTTTTTATACTTTTGTGTCCACTCTTTCACGAATGACAATGATGGACACGAGATTTGGAAGAGTGGACACGGACAATTTTATAAATTTTGTTTTCCTTTTTTTCCACTATTACCCCTTCTTATTTTTCCTATTGCGTTGTTCAGAGATACTTTTTTCTTCCTATTCTTTTTCTATCTCTTTCTTTTTCAGGTACTTTTTCCTTTCTGTAGAATTTTTTATTGGGGATAGATAATTCTTTTCTTTTTATCGTTTTACTTCAATACCATTTTAACCTTATATTATATTATTACATAAAAATAATAACAAAAATAATTAATCTTGAAACTTTTGAAAGATAAATATTATCAAAAGTAAAATTGATCTTTTAAAATGCTAAAAAATAATTTATAAATTGTAATTGATTTTATATAATTTAAAGAAAAATCAGTTTTTTATAAAGAAAAATCAGTTTTTAGATTAAAAAATTAGTTTTTTTAAAATAAAAAAATAGATTTTTATATGCAAAAACTAATTGTTTTTCATGTAAAAATGGATTTTTTTTAAAATTAATTTTTTATTTAAAATTAATTTGCCTTATTAACTTAAACAAATTTTTTTATTAATCAAACTCAAATTTACTTTTTTTGTTAATCTTAACCATATGTATCCTACATATTAATAATAAATTTTAAAATAAAATAATTATATTTATAAATTTTATTTTAATATAAATACTAATATATTTTTTTATTAAAATTTTTTGCCTCTTCAAATATTTTTTTCAAGTTCCGTCTGTACTCCTACGTACTCTCATTTTTTATTAAATTAATTTGTATTTGATGTAGAAAATTTGGAATCACAGGGCTATTTTAGTTATTTCATATAATATTTTAGTCTTGTCCATGTGTATCCAAACATAATACTAGACATTACATTAGTATCTTGTCCATCGTATACAAACACAATACACAAAAGATAATTTTTAGTATCTCCGTTTCAGTGTCATGTTCTGTCCTGTCTCTAAAAACAAACGCAGCCTTAGGGGCGTTAGCACGCCTTGGGTGACCGAACAGAATTGCAAATTTTGGTACCTGTGCATACGCACACTCCTATGCGCACGCACATGTTTTAAAACTCTCTTGGGCGTGCGCACGCACACCCTTGTGTGTACGCACACGCCCTGTTGCTCAAATTTTAACTTTGTTTTTAACTATTCCACCTTTTCAACAAGGTTGTAAGCTTTTATAACACCATTTTAAGACTCTTGATCCTAGTTTTGGATATTTGAACATGGGATAGGACCTAAGAAATTCGAGTTAGTATTATTTTGAAAAGTTAGCAAACGGAGGGTTAGGTTTCTGGTGTACTGAGGATGGGTTTGGTAGAGTGTGAAGGAAGAAAGATATATGAAATGAGAAACTGTTGAACTAATGATGAAGAGAATTTTGTCGGTATAGATTTTCACAAAAAATATCTCGTTGCAAGTATAGTTCTAAACCAACAATGAATCCTCACATCAAATTTAATATGGTTGTCACAAGTTCAACCCCAATAAAAATAACCGAGAGTATTAATCCTAGGTCGTTCTCCCTAGGAATTACAATGAAGTGCTTTATTATTGGCTATGAAGGAATGTTTTGGGGTTTTTGTAATAAGGAACAAGAAATGTAAATAACAAAAGAAATAAGCTAATAGCTAAGAAAGTTCTTGGCAAGTGATGAGAACTAGAAGTCCTATCCTCATTATCATCATCAATTGTGATAAGAATTGTCCATTGCTCCCACTTAGTTATTCTCTAACTATGAAGAAAATTCAAGTGGATACAATCAACTTGAGTTCATAAGTCCTAGTCAAATCATAGTGAAAAACTAGCTTTAGTGGCATTCAAGTCAACTAGCAACTTCCAATTATCAATCAACAAAAGGGTTTAATAACTCAAGAGTCTCCAATTATTTAACCCAAGTCAAGAGGAGAAAATTTACTCTAAAACCCAACCAAGCATTAGTTGTATAAGCTATTTTAATTTCAAAACTCTGTATGTCTGTATTTAACTAGTCGGCTTAAACTCCGCAAGCCTAGGCTAGTTCCCTATGATTATTATATTATTTTCTTATATATATAACTATGTATAAGCCTTAGGATGGTCGTAACCTTTGATTAACCTTTACTTTACGACTAAAGGTAAGGCTTAGGGTAATTGGGGTGTTACACTGGGCTCCTTTAGGGGGGTGGATTGTAAGGTCCCACGTCGGTTGGGGAGGGGAACGAAGCATGCCTTATAAGGGTGTGGATACCTCTCCTTAGCATGACGCATTTTTACGAGTGAGTGTGGTGGGCTTCGGCTATCATCCCTATCGTCAAAGACAAAACCGTGAGGCCTTGTGTGCCAAAGCGGACAATATCGTGCTAGCGGGTGGTCTGGGCTGTTACATAGGAAGAACAAAGAACACCAAAATTCTGCAAAATTTGTAAAATTTGACCCAACTTTGAGTGATCATAACTTAGTCATTGGGGCTTAGACTGAGGCAGAATTTGTTTTGTCAAAAATTTAGTTATTTTTAGTTTTATGTCGTAAAAGAACAGAGGCTAAAAGAGCATTGTGAAAAAAGATATGACTCGTTACATTGAAGTTTGGAGGTTAGATGGCAATGTTGTGGAATTTTAGATTAGTAGTTTAAATAGGATTCAATTAAAAAATAAAATCAAATTAATACAATACAAATTACAATTTTTTTAATTAAATTGAATTAGATTAAAAATAAAATCAAACTGATACAATTCAAATTGTAGTAAATTTTATCTATTTTATTTTTTAAATTGATTTAAATCGTACTACAAACACTTTTTATTAGTTGTCCAATGATTTGATCTCGTTGTCAACGTAAACGACATAAGTAATAGAATGTAAAAGTTAAATAATTTTAAGAAATTTATATTTATTTTTTTTAAACATCTAGAAATCATAGTTATCAGAACCGGATTGGACCGATCGATTTGACTGAAAAACCAGTAAATCGGTGGTCTGGCCGGTTCGGTTAGTAATTTGGACCGGTCCTACAATTGAATCGATCAACGGTGGTAAAATTCGTTGAAAACCGGCCGATTCGCACCCCATATTCCACTAGACCCGCCCGCCGCCGAACCATGGTAGAAACTCCTGTCTAATTTACTCTAAAAATAAAATCAAACTGATACAATTCAAATTGTAGTAAATTTTATCTATTTTATTTTTTAAATTGATTTAAATCGTACTACAAACACTTTTTATTAGTTGTCCAATGATTTGATCTCGTTGTCAACGTAAACGACATAAGTAATAGAATGTAAAAGTTAAATAATTTTAAGAAATTTATATTTATTTTTTTTAAACATCTAGAAATCATAGTAATCAGAACCGAATTGGACCGATCAATTCAACTGAAAAACCAGTAAACCGGTGGTCTGGCCGGTTCGGTTAGTAATTTGGACCGGTCCTACAATTGAATCGATCAACGGTGGTAAAATTCGTTGAAAACTGGCCGGTTCGCACCCCATATTCCACTAGACTCGCCCGCCGCCGAACCATGGTAGAAACTCCTGTCCAATTTACTCTAAAAATGAGTGAAGCAGAGATTCAAACACGAAGCAGCCAACAAACACGCCTCCCCTCTTGCCGCTGCGCCAACATGCTTCTCAGTATAATAGGTGACAAATTAAATATATAATAAACTATAAATGAATTTTTTTTATCTTTTTAAGTATGGATTGACATAAACACCAAACAAGTAACAACAGATAATATACAAACATATTAATATATTGATATTGATTGTGTTATCTTTTGTTTTTTTTATTCATTTAAATTAAGAAAGTATTTTGTACTAGTGACTAATTTATTATCTCATTTTGCACCATAAATTATATCTAAGAATTGATATTTGATTGTTATTAATATATTTTTAAAAATATGTATTTAACTTTTAAATTTATTTTTATAATTTTATATTTTTATTTAGTTATGACCAAATCAATTGGATAAATTAATGACTCACTGGTTGACGCAATAATCCAGTCGTATGACCGAATCAATTATCGATTTGCCTCTGATAACTATACTAAAAATGCAACATTATGGTCTTAAATTGCCAAAAAGTGGTGTATTTTCCAATTTTTACATAGATGACCACATTTTCCCACTATTTATATGCTTTTACTGCTTTACGTACTATCAATACTCTGACATGATATATATATATATATATATATATAAAGGGTTCACTTATTGATGCTACCACATACTTAGGCAGTATCAAATCAAATAATCAATATTCTATAGTATAAAGCAATTATCCGTGGCCTCGTTCTTTTCTATTATTTTTTTGCCTCACTTCTTTTATTTATTATTTATTAATATTTTGTTTCTATATTTTTTTTATTAGTAGCTGGTAAAAAACCTGTTTCCGAAACTGAGCTAAATAGGAAATTTTCCAAGTAATTGTAGTTTTGATATTTGGGCAAAAATGTTGTAAAAAATTGAGATTACGTGATATGGGTGACATGTGGGTTTCACATGATTTAGCACATGTAAGGGAACAGAGAACACCTGCAAAATTTGAATAAGTTCATTAATTTGGGAGGAAGAGAGAGAAATATTTAGGCATTAGGATTTGGTTGTTCCTTATAGAAGGAGCTATGTAGCAAAGTAAATTAAAGCCCTTTGATCAATTCCTTTGTTGATGGGGACATGGAGTGTCAAAGGAACATGGCCTTTTTAATTTTTGCTTCTCACATAAATTAATAATGCTCTTTCACCCATAACCCATACAACAAATTTAGTATCCTAAAATCTTGGGTCCCATTGCTCTGCTTTGGATAATAATCCATGCCTACTGTGATGTTAGAAATTTTCATAGTACACAACCAGAGTTTAAAATATGATCATGTTTTGCTAAATGATTATTGATCAATGGCAACCTATTCATTCATAGCTACTTTAATTTTATTAGACTAATTACCTTATTAATCACCATTAATTGATAAATAATTATTTTACTTGTCTTTTTTAAGCGAGTATCAAGAATTCAATCGGCACCTTATGCATGCAATAATTTTATTAATTTTATTGGTCAACAACAAACTTTAAATAGAATTTAGATTTGTTAGACTGCTACGTATTAATTCTTGACCTATTAAATTAAAAATATTGTTTAAAAAAAGTATTATTAATTTTATTGGTCAACAACAAACTTTAAATAGAATTTAGATTTGTTAGACTGCTACGTATTAATTCTTGACCTATTAAATTAAAAATATTGTTAAAAAAAAGTAATTATCATGTCAATTAACATAACCCATTGATACTAGTATATTTCGGAATGATATTTAATTTCATTTAAAGTTTAAAATAATATATAAAGAATCGCCAGCTTGCATTGATGACTAATTGATTAAAAATAGTATCAACCTATAAGCATGGTTTTAATCTAGATGTTGTGTAAAGCACAAACATGATCTTATGCAAAATTTTCACCTTTTTTTGACATACAGATTTGCAGGATTTTATGGTAGGAATATTAGAACATTATGTGACCTAATATTCTAAATCGTGTACACACCACTGTAGGATTAATATTTAATTGATGATTTCGGGGGCAATATTAGGATCCAAGGTTAACTAATAATTAAATCAAAACTCTATCTTGGTGGCAACTAAAGATAATAAATAATGAAATTAAATTTGAACGATTCTAGATCCGATCCTTACTTGTACAGAACTAGAATATACTATTGTTATCATGTCGTATGTAGCAAAATCATCCTGTCTTAGTAACACTCAGGTTAATATTGTTGGAATAATCAAGTAATTAAACCATATGATATTTAATAATAATCGTTAACAGAATTTTACATAGTAATAAAACGTTCACCTAGACTAATTATTATTATTTTTAATTAACTTAGTATTAATAGGCCAATTTTGTAATTATGATAAAATCTCCATAACTTCTGATTACTCCAAGAAAAGCTGTAATTTGCAACCAAAATTATCGGTTGCTAAAGCTTCTTGAGAAGGCAAGGTTTGATGATTTAGTAATATAGTTGAAATTAGAGAAACAAACCTACAAATTTATACTCCAACACCTCCCCAAAATTAGAAACTGTCAATAAGAAAAGGCGGGTATACACTATTTAGAGCTACATACAAACTATTTTCAATCTTAATATTTGTGTACTAAACCACATCTAAAAATATTGAGACAAAGAGCGCCAATCATAAACATTCCTAGAACACAAAAGTTGTGTGTGATTCAACATGCTGGAACATGTCCAAATCATAAAACCCAATATGTCATAATATACCACTTTACCAAAAAATTAAGCGGATAAAAGATTATATACGAATGGTTACATCTCTAATACATTCCTTTATATAAAATCTCATTTTAAATATGTGAATTTTCTGTTGCGTAGGTCTTTTTTCTCTTTTTTTTTTGTTTTTTGTTTTTCGTTTTTTTGCCTTATACTAAAACTCTTTTCTTTAGGATGAACAAAGATTGAACATCAAGCTTTTAAATCATAAAAATTTTTATACCACATATCATGATACAACTTTTTCTAAAAACTTAAATTGATAGAACGATGCACATAAATTATTCTTTAACACATTTTTTCATGCAAGAATTTTTTATAAGTTTGCGCAAATTTTTATTTAACTCATACCGAAATTCTTTTTTTTTTTTTGGTATCACTAATGTAAGAATTAAATTTTAGACTTTTAAATTAAAAAAGTTGATAGAAGGAGATATGAATAATTATATCTTTAATAGTAAGAGACAAGTTTGTATGGTATGTAATTAACTAAGTTACCTTTGCATCCATCAACATGAAAAGAATATTTTGTTTCCACCCATAAAATTTATTTAATTTTCAATGTAATCCTAATATTTTACTCAAAACTTTTAAATTTTAGAAAAAACTATAGCCCACAACTTATGTCATTTAATGATATCTCCATAGATCTCTTAACAATGCATGAGAATACATTCTCTTACTATTCTCGATATATAATTAACGTTACAAAAATGATTCATCATCGTGCTCAAGAAACACAAAGTAGGGGCCGAATGATCACAAAAGATACAATAGCCTTTATTAATTATAAGAAAAAGATACTTAACTAAAGAATATATGAATGATTCAATCCAAATCAGATTTGTTGGCTATGCTTTTTGTATGATCCCACTAAGGAGATACATGGAGTCCATTATTTGAGTTAACTATTCCACATGAGCATCGCATGCAGTTTTGGAAAGTTTTTAAGTATATCACTACATTAATATTTTAATAATTTTTAGCTGTTAATTTTAATTATATATATTATGTATATTTTTTATAATTAAAATTAATAATTAAAAAATACTAAAATATCACTATATCAATACATTTGAAAAATTTTCTTGCAATTTTATCCATGAACCTAGCTAGCTAGATGGTTTTTTTTTTAATTTTTATTATTTATAGGTGACGCATTATTGATGATCGTGATTCAGATTCTGCCACTTTGACCATAAGACATGCATACATGATCGATCAACGTCAATAATTTACAAATACAAACAAGGAGGATAGCTATACTACTATAAGTCTATTCATCCATTCATTCATCACCTTAAAGTACATAGGAAGAATTAGTATAAGTTCATCAATGCTGAATTGAAGCTGACGATTTAGACTAAACTATCTAATTGAAAAAGAATTTTCCGACCTTCTTGTTTTGATAAGGGCGGTGTATAGTACTGTTTTTTTCTCATTTGTTCTTAATTGTGAGCATTGTACTTTCGAGCTGCCTTCCCTTTTCGGACCAAATAAACTTTGTTGTAATCTACTTTCATTATCGTTCTAAGTTAATTCTCAAGAAATTAATTTCTACATGAAAAGAAAATTTGTATAATGCATTAATATTGAACCAATAGTTACTTATTGCAATTTACAAATTCGGTTAGTATATATTTGGGTAAAGTATGATTTTGGTCTTTTAAGATATAAGTTGAAATTTTTTTTTGTTTTAAATTTTTTTTTACATACAAAATTGTCTTTAAGGTTTAACTTTTAAAATTGTCCTTACTTTAGGGACTAAAATCATACGAAAGTGATGGTAGGAACGAAGGTAAAGATGGATCGTAGATAGTTTCTTCTTCTTCTTCCCTTTCCCCCTTCTTCTTCTTCTTTCCTTCCTCCTTTACTGTAGCAAAAATATTCTTTCTCTTATTTCTTTTTATTTTATAATTTTTTTGTTTGGGTAATTTAATCCAAAATTTTAATATTTAAGTTAAAAGAATGATTTTAAAATTTGACTTTAAACCTTAGAAATAATTTTATATGAAAAAAAAAAAAATTGAAGACGAAAAATTTTTTGACCTATACCTTAAGGAGCAAAATCGTACTTAACCCTATATATTTCTTTTCGTAAGTTGCAAAAAAAAAAAAACTCATATACAGAAATTTTATCTAGTTAATCAATTTTAATGAAAAAATCCATTATAAATTCATACTAAAAAGGTTTACCCTAACTAAATATAACTAGTTAATCCACTTTAATGGAAAAAATATTTTAAATCTATATTAAAATCTTTTACCTACCCTAATTAAAATTTTCTCTCGACTTTTACATTATTTAATTAGAAGACTCAAAGTAAAGATTATGCCTAAAGAACTGAAAATCTAATTAAAAACCATAGCTTTTTTCCAAGTAGGAAAAATAGAGCTGTTTTATTATGAAAGAAACATGCTTAGGTCACTTTTTGGTCAATTTAAATCTAAGTATTGAACATTTTATTTTGATCGCTTTGCATAGTACAAACATTGTTATACTAAATTGACATATAATATATCAAATACCATTTATAAATATATCTTTCTATAGTAATTTTATCAAATAAAAATATTTATAATTAAAATTCAAATAAAATAAATTATATAAACATTATTTTTGCAGTTAAAATATTTTTTTGATGACTCTTTTTCAGCTAAAATATACCAACATAAATATTTTTTATATATTCAACGAACAACAATTAACATTATTTGATTAACAACATTAGTTATTCACTAAAGTGGTTGGTGTTCATTTAGACATCAATCATAATACTACGTACTAAAGGTTAAAGATAAAATTATTCATATATTTATTCTTATCAACTTAAAATTTTGGAATAAGTGATTTTATGAGATAATATTAAAATTTCTATAATCTAAAAATTTAGAAATAGATCTATATTAACTAAAAAAAAAAAGAGAATTTCAGTATCATGAAATTATAAACTCTATAATCTTTAATTTTGATGTTAGTAAAGGGTCAATACTTTTAGTAGAAAAAAAAGTGAAAATTTGGCTAATTTGCTTTAAATATAAAATAAATACAATAAAAATATTAATAATGTAATTTAGTTTTTCATCACTAGAAAGAATAGACGTCTAAAGCAGGCAGTGATTTTTTATTTAAGAGATATTCAAATAAAAACGTTTATAATTTTTTTTTAAAGATATTTTTTAATAATTAAAATCGATTAAAAAGTATTATTTTTGTCATAATTAAATTGGATAAACTGGTTTAGCCAAAAAAGTGATGAATCAAATTTTAAACCGGTTTAAATTAATTTTTTTTATTAAAAATGATTACAATATCTTGTTATTAAAAATAACTAAAATACTCATATTATATATATATATATATATAATAAAGATAATATAGTTATTTTTATAAAAAAAATTAATTTAGACTAATTTAAAATTTAATTTATCAATTTTTTAGTCAAATTAGTTCGTTTAGTTTAATTTTGACAAAAATAATATAATTTAATTAGTTATATGTATTAAATTTTATTTATTAAAAAAGTATTTTAAACATCTTTATTTTTTTTTTTTTTGGTCAATGGATTGGACAACCCCCAATCCTAGGTACACAATACACACCCACACATTCCTCATATACTTACCAATTTTTCTTCTCGGTTGCAGCTGGTAGGACTCGAGCCGTGTGAGCTACAGCTCATTGGCTTTAAACATCCTTATTTGATTGGTTGAATTTTTATTTTTGTTTGGTTGTATATGATTGCCATATTGATAAAGGGATAGGAAAAGTTAGACACGGAATAGTTTTGAAAACAAAAAGAAACAGAGAACCATGGGCAAGATTCCATTACGAACCATACCAATGGGCCTGCCTTTTAGTCTAACTACGACTTATTGGACAAAACTTTTGGTCCTGCTTGGCCTTTTATAGAACAAACTTTATTTATGATCCCCCAAAGTGTACAACATTATGCTCCAAATTGTGATCTCTTGTCATCTATGGCGGTGCCTCAAATTAAAAGGACAAAAGCTAATGAACCACTCAAAAGTAAGTAACATTTTCTTCATGCAAAGATTTTTGTCGTAGTTAAATGTTCTATTTTGGTTACACCTATTGTACTGTGGTCTCTAATCCCCCTTACATAGCGCCCATTGTTTTTTTGCCAAGAGCGCCCATTGTTAGTTGAATAGTAAAGTCTAACTATTAGGGTTTAAAGTACAAAAGTCTTAATCAACTCATGGAGTGGTCAGCTCACTTTCCTTAAGTAAGTTTAGGGAGTTTGAATTTCGCCTTGTACATGCAACAACTCAATAGCCAACGATAAATTCTTAAAAAGAACTCATATCTGCAACCAATTAATCCTTGACTTATCGAGTTAAGAAATTCTGTGAGTGACAAATAAAAAAGTACTAAAGTCCTTTTTTTTTTGTTATTTTTTTGGGTCTGAAAGTTCTTTTTGTTTTGTTGTAATTTTTCTTCCCTTTTGATATTTCACCATCTAAAGTACTTGTGTAAAATTGTTAAGCATTTAGAAGCGATTTGATATTTCATTATCCAAACCAAAAGGTATAATGAAGATGAGACGATGTTTGTTGCCCAAATCTGCTTTGTGCATTTTCTACTCTTTTTTATCAATAATATATCACTTCATTAATTTTTGAATGGTTAAACATATAATTTTATACTTAACATGCATGTGTGAAAATAATATATAGAGATTGTGTGTGTTTTAAATTTTAACATCTCTAAATCACTGCCATTTTATTCAAATAACGGCTACAAAACAACACAACTTTCACCCCCTAAATTTTGGAACAATACACAATAATAAAAATAAAAATATTGTTGCAAAATCAATTTGAATTGTTAAAGAATATAGTAGAAGAATCATAAAATCAAGGTGTAAATATTCAGCTACATGTGTCATACTGTGATATAATTAAAAATGTTGACTAATCTGTATGGCCATTGGGACCTGCAATATCTACCTTGTATACAAGTTGTAAAAGAATGATAAACATAGAAGAATTAAGAACAAAAGAGTTGCATGACTGGAATAGAGAGTTTAGCTTCAAGTTCTGCCATTTTAGTTAAAGAGTTATGAGTGATAGTTAGAGTTGTTGAGAGTAAAATTTGTAAGGTTTTGACATAAAAAAAATTGTAAGATTTTATTCTGAATGTTGTGACTTTACATTTATTTTGTATATACTAAGTTCTTAATCACTTTTTTAATTAAACAAATTTGTTTTGTATTTTTAGTATTTTCTCTTTGTATTTAGATTGAGTATTTATATTATTTAGTTTAGTATTAATCGCTATTATAGATCTATTTAAAATTTAATTTTGAATAAAATTATCACTTTATATATTTGTGTCAGAAATTTAGTTTAAGTAAAGAAATTACTTAATTTTATAACTCTGTTATATCGTACATTTGTTTAATCAAATATTTAGAATTTTTTTTTGTCAATTTGTGTCTATGATGCACGGATACTGACACAGACACGGAACACGTCGACACGCGAATTTTAAAATCTTATATGACACAGGGACACGCATATATAGAAAATATAAAGTCTTTTTTAGATAAACCCTAATGATATTTTAATATTTTATTGATATTAAAATATAAATTAATTTTTTAAATTATTTTTAATGTCTTATTTAATTATATCAAGTATTTAAAATATTTTTTGTTTTAATAAATAATAATATATACTATATCTAAATTTATTTTAAGAATATATATTAAGAATAAGACCAGACACGTTGACTCGTGATGGTATTTAGGTGTGTCCAATTATGTCCGAAAAAAAATTTTTATTTTTTATTTTCTATTGAGACGCGATTTGGACACAGCAAACACGCATATCGGATAAATATCGATAAGTGTTGTGCCAGAAATATGTCCAACACACAAACACAATAATTCAACAAAGTGTCGTGGTTCATAGATTTGTGTAAATCTTGCATTTTCACTTTCACGCTGTTTCCTAACCATTGTTAAACCATATTTAGAGGATTCTTGAATTATTAAGGTTGTTCATGGATAGAGAAATTAATAACTTCATAGGAATTTGAGCCTATAACAATAATAGGAAATCATGAACTTTACTAGAAGCTAACTTTTTATCCTAACCTATATTAGCATTCTCTTTGGCCTCTTATTTTTATTTTGTATTTTAAAATTTTAATTAAAACCATGTTAAAATTAAAAAAAAAAATCTAATTACTCTTTTCGACTTAAAATAAGTGTTTTTTTTAAAGTTTATTAAAAAAATTAATATATCTATTCAAAAATAAAATTTAAATTAGAACGGGCAAATAGACCTTTAATTCATTATCAATTCGGATTTTACACATCTGCGGCATTCTATCTAGTCTCTCTTAGAGACTCTCTAACACTTCTTTTTTTTAGTTTTTTTTGTTCCCCACAATATTCTTCAACTCAACAAATTAAAAATTAATTTGTCAATTTTTTCTTCTCGGTTGCAGCTGGTAGGACTCGAACCCGAGACCTTTGAGATGAGAAAGGGGCGGAATGCCGTGTGAGCTACGGCTCATTGGCGTTGCTTGCTTTCATTCTGAGTTCCAAGTCTAAGGTTGTGCATGGATCATGTCTATTTTTTTTTTGGGTTTTTTTTGGGGGTAAAGCATGGACCATGTCTTATCCATACCAGTTTCTCAGCTTGAAACCATTTTAGACAACAGGCCCCAAACAATAGAACAATGTTATTTCATGGTCCGTTATTTTGATGGGTTTGATGACATTTTGAATCAAGACCAAAAAACAGAAAAAATAAATATGGGTCATAAGATAAATGTTAATAGGACGTTGTGAACAGAGATTCCAAATAATTGTGCTGGATAACCCAAACTATTCAAAGTTCAAAATATTTCGAGCTTCAGTTTCGTGAAAATGCTTCTTTTTGTTCCCTCGGTCCCACCAATCCCACTCCAATCCAAAAGCCAAAACACGCACTTCTTTCTGCTCTGTCGAAAACTGTAGAACTTGTTAATCTCCATGTTAGTGACTTAGTGTTAACATGCGCCTTTCATTAAATCACAGATTAAACAAAAAATATTAGGGTAAAAAACTCAAATAAACCAAGCTGAGAAGTTTATTACCCAAATCAGCCAAAACAAAAATTTTTTCAGCAATCCACCAATGACCATTTAAATATAATTCGAATCAATATGATTCGAACTACAAATGCATGTAATTCGAAACAACTTGCTTCGAATTACGTTTGAATGGATATGTATGTAATTCGAATCAAGTAGAATCGAATTAGAGAATGGTAAATCGAATTGACTCGATTCGAATTAGTAGGCTCACATGACTCTATGGAGCTCGAATTATATTGATTCGAATTATTCAATGTTGGTGACACTAGGTAGATCGAATTAAGTTGATTTGAATTACTAGTGAGTTGCCTATATAATGCTACGTTAGTTAAATATATATCAATTTTTTTTTCACATTCTTACTTGGATAGTTGGATATATATCTTATAGTTGATACAAAAGATATTTACTGTATAATTTTATTTTTCTAAAAATATTATATATATATATATATATATATATATATATATATATATATATTTTGATGATTACACAATTTTAGAAATATTTAAAAAGTATTATTAAAATTAAAAATATATTTTTTATTATTTGAAAATAAAATTAAAAATTAAAAATTAGGGATTAATATTGCTAGGTAGCCAGTAGTTGTGGTGGCAAATTTGTACCCTAACAAAAATATTAGGAATTAATATTGCTAGATAAAAAAAACAGGCAGAACTTGCTTTATTTAACATTAATTATATAAATTTGGTTACAGAATATTTCATTAACAAAATTAACTATTAGAAAATATTCTGTTAATATTAATGAAATATCTGTAATATTACAGAATATCTGTTAGGAAATTAACTATTAGGTTACAGAATATCTGTTAATATTAATGAAATATCTGTTAACAAAATTAACTATTAGGAAATATTAATATTACAGAATATTCGGTTAATATTAGGCAGAATATTTCCTAATAGTTAATTTTGTTAATGAAATATTTTATAACCAAATTTATATAATTAATGCTAAATAAGGTAAGTTCTGCCTGTTTTTTTTGTCTATCTAGTAATATTAATTCCTAATATTTTTATTAGGGTACAAATTTGTCACCACAACTACTGACTATTTAGCAATATTAATCCCTAATTTTTAATTTTTAATTTTATTGTCAAATAATAAAAATATAATTTTAATTTTAATAATACTTTTTAAATATTTCTAAAATTGTGTAATCATCAAAATATATATATATATATATATATATATATATATATATATAATATTTTTAGAAAAATAAAATTATACAGTAAATATTTTTTGTATCAATTATAAGATATATATCCAACTATCCAAGTAAGAATGTGAAAAAAAAATTGATATATATTTAACTAACGTAGCATTATATAGGCAACTCACTAGTAATTCGAATCAACTTAATTCGAACTACCTAGTGTCACCAACATTGAATAATTCGAATCAATATGATTCGAACTCCATAGAGTCACGTGAGCCTACTAATTCGAATCGAGTCAATTCGATTTACCCTTCTCTAATTCGATTCTACTTGATTCGAATTACATGCATATTCATTCAAACGTAATTCGAAGCAAGTTGTTTCGAATTACATGCATTTGTAATTCGAATCATATTGATTCGAATTATATATAAATGGCCATTGGTGGATTGTTGAAATAATTTTTGTTTTGGTTAATTTGGGTAATAAACTTCTCAACTTGGTTTATTTGAGTTTTTTACCCAAAATATTAATATTGATAAAAAGGGTAAAAAAATTTGTTATACATTAAACAATCAATACTAAGTATAGATTAAAATTAGCTACTAAAATCAATTAGAACATACATTAAAATATAAAATACAATTAAAAAATAAATTAAATTATACATATATTTATACATAAATACATGATAGCTAATTTTAGTATATAATTAAAATTTATGTAGATTTAATTACTCTCTTAAAAAAATTAATTAAGCAATTAATTATCCCAACCCTAAAACAAACATCACTATTAAGGACAAAAGTGAAGAGAGAAAAAAAATTACAAAGAGTAAATTACCAATTTTGTCCTCGAATTATCAGAACGCTGACAAAAATAACCTCTACTTTTATTAACGACAAAAATACACCTAAAATATTGGAAAACGCTACAAAAATATCCAACCGTAAATAAAAATTTATTCCGTTAACAGAGTTGGCTGAGCTGTCAAACGGATTCTGTTACATCCTTCTTCTGCTTCTCCCTTATTCTCCCTCACTCCCTCCCTCCCCCAAATCTTCCTGAAAAAGCTTATGCCTTACCTTCTTCACTCTCACTATGAATCCATGGCTGTTGCTTTCTGATCTTCTTTGTCTCGCGTGGTCACACCCCACTCCCTACTTCTTTATTCTTCTCCCTTCTTCTCACTTTCACTTCTCCAACACACAGAACAGTTGCTCATCAACCCACGCAACTTTCTCTTTGTCTTCAATGGTAGAACCTCGTTGTCGCCACTGCAACTTGCTCGCCGCCCCGCCGTTGTCGTCAGAAACGAATCTCACAGCTCCTTACCCTTTCACTCTCGCAGTAGATCTCTTGATCTTTCCTCTCAGATTCGCCATCGCTGTTGTTGCTTGCTCCCTGCCCCTCCATCGTTGTCAAAAACTGTCTTGCAGCGCCTTACTCTCCTCTCTCGCAGTAAGCTAGCAATGGACAATCTCTCTCTCTCCAACTTCTCTCTTTGTCATTATTTTTCTTTAGATTCTATCTTTAATATATTATTAAAAAAAGTATGATGAGAAATATGGAATTGGTGATTATGGATGATTATCACTGATTATGGCTGATTATTGCTGTAACTGAGATGAAGATGGTAAGGCGAAGGTCTATTTTGGGAGGTTTGGAGGACGGAGGGAGTCACTGAGATGCTGCTTATTGTTGTTGTAGTTGCTTTAGGGAGAGAGGGAGGACGGGAGGAGAGGGTAGCATCACCGCAAGCGTCGTCGTTGATGAGAGAGAGAAGCAAAACAACAAGGAGAGAAAGAGATAGGCGATGAGAGAGAATAATCGAAGAAGGAGAAGTGGATGAGCAAGATGACACTGGCAAAGAGTAAGATCATTGTCGTAATTGAGGGAGAGAAATTGTGGAAGAAGAGGCGACATCGTATTTGAGGAGAGAAATAGTGAGGAAGATGTTGTTGCAGGAGCTTCAGCTAGGAAGATGATGTTGTTATTGTTATTGCAATTTTGGAGTGACTGAGATATGCTGCTGTTGTTGTTGTAGCTTGCAGCGGCTTTTGGGAGGGTTGGAAGAGGGAAGGAATGTCTGAGATGTTTATTATTGTTGTTGTAGTTGCTTTGGGGAGGGAGGGAGTGAGGGAGAACGAAGAAGAATCAGAAGAAGGGGTGTAACGGAATCCATTTGACAGCTTGTTTTTTATTTACGGTCAGGTATTTTTGTAGCGTTTTTCAATATTTTAGGTGTATTTTTATCGTTAATAAAAGTGGAGGTTATTTTTGTCAACGTTCTGATAATTCGAGGGCAAAATTGGTAATTTACTCTTACAAGAATATTATAAACATACTAAAAATGAATTACCAAATAAATCAATATATATAAGATATTTTAATTTGAAGCTTTTTTTTATTGTGATATAAATTTAATTTTGATGTCCTGTCGGCGTAAATCAATTTTATACGTACATCAAATTACATATCAACAAAAAATAACTATCTTTTAGAGAGAAAGAGAGACAGAAAGAGTCCACCACAAAATATAGCAATTTGATTATAAATACCAATTCAAAAAGTCTTACCACTCTTTCACTTACTTAAGTTACTCCTACCTTAATAACACCTCAAAGAGTTCACCCAATTTAAAAAAAGGAGAACAAAATGCACTCTAACTAACACAAGTTCAAATCAAAATACTCGAACAAAAATGAAAATAGTTTTTGTGTGATCTCACTCTCTTTACCTTTTGTATCTTTCAATTAAAGCTTAATCTAGACAATAGAGAATTTGGAACACACTCAATAACTAAAAAATATACTATTGCAGCAAAGGCTGAGTTTTTTCAATCTGAATCGGTTGCTTCTTTCTTGGTTGATTTCCTCATATATATATATGCAGCTTAATCTCTTCTTCAATATAGAAATCATTTCTTCTTTTATTGTAGCAACCGTTGCACTCATCAAGGACATAGCTATTAGCTTTGATTGAGTATAACATCTTTATTTAGCTTCATAACAAAGTGCGGCAGCTTTTTCTACATACAGTAATATGATTATTGAAGATAATAACCAATCATGACCTATTTTGCATGAATCATGAATTGTTTTATGTGACTATTTGATTGTCTTTCAATTAATACCAACAATATTTATAAAAAAAATTGTTATAATAGGATTTGTTAATTATATTTGTTATCATAAGGGTTAATATTTAATTTTTGACTCAATAGAAACTTTTACAAATAGGATAATTTTTTTTATGAGTATCCAATTTATTCCCTATTCATTCCTTCTTTGAAGGGTTATATAATTTCTGAAAAAAAAATTAGTCTCTAAATTTAGATGTCATTAGACATGATATTCCTATAAATTTTAATATTAAAACAAAATAGAGCTTATTTATGTGTCAATGTTAGAATGATAATATAACCGTTAAGTGTCATGTTAAAGAGTGTAAACCTGTTTCTGTATTCTTGGATCCAAACATAAAATTTACTGTCACTAATGGAGATTTACTCGAGAATGCAGGACAATATAGGAGATTGATTGGCAGGTTATTTTACTTCACTATTTCAAGACCCGATATTTACTTTGCTGTGAATAAACTAAGCTAATACATATTTTCCCGTCACACTAACCATTTGGATGCTATCTATCATGTTTTGAGATAATTGAAGGTTACACCTGGGCAGGGCTTACTTTTTTCAGTTTCTTCCTCTTTATCGGCCAAGGCATATGGGCATGCTGATTGGGGAAGCTATGCCGAAATCAGACAATCCACTACTGGCTATTGTGTCTTCTTTGGCAATTTTCTAATCTCATGGAAGTCGAAAAACAAGACACCGTTTGAGGTCCACGGCTGAAGCAGAGTATCGATCACTCGCCAATGTCATTATTGAAGTTGTGTGGATTATGAGGCTGCTTCGAAACTTTGAGATACAAGTTGATTCGCTTTTTATCTTCTATGACAGTAAAACTACAATATATATTGTTGAGAATTGTACTTACCCTGAGTGTAATAAGCATATTAAAATAGATTGCCATTTTATTCGAGAATGTATACAAGACATAAAGTTAGTGCCTAAAATCAAGACATCAGCTTGCTAATATTTTAACAAAAGATGTGCATCCTATCTTGTTTAAAAATTTGATTAGCAAGTTAGGAATCATTTATAATTTTTTCTCTAACTTGAGAGAAAATATTAGCTGATATCTTGCTTTATTTATTATGATTGTTATTTATTTATTGTAGTTAATTGATTAATCTTATTTAGAAAAGAATCTTTTTGTTAGATTTTGTTAATAATTTGTTGAAATAGATCGATATGTGTATGTATATTTTACATCTAAGCTAATAAAATAATAATAAAAAATTATTTTTCGGTACCAATTCTTGTTCTAGCATTAAGAACTTATTTATCCTTATTATCCCAATGCTGGCAATGCATAATGATGTTGACATGTTGTTGAATCTTTCTATTGCGAATTTGAGTATTATTCATGAAAAATATTAAGGATTTCGGTTTCCAAAATATTTTTCTTTTAATTCCCGTTGAAACCCGGAAGCCAATTCAAGGAAACAGAAGGTAACAATCATGTGACAATATGGCTAAAAATGATGACAATCTTACGTAGAGTTCTATACATTTCTGGATTTTTTTAAATAAATAATTTAATTTTTTTATTTACAGAAATAAATAATTTAAAAATAATTTATGTTTTTAAGTTTTATTACTTATTTACACTGTAAATGAGATATACTCTATTACATAACATGTGTGCACGCGCAACACATTTATCGATATACGTGTCTTATCTCATTTCTAGTATATCCGAGATACGTGCATAATTAATTCGTTTATACTTTAAACGAGATAAGTAATAAGACTTAAAAACGTAAATAGTCTGTAAATTACTTATTTCAGTAAATAAAAGAAATAAATTTTTATTTTAAGAAATCCATAAATTCTTATATTGAATAATGAATAGTTTTTTTTACATGAGAATTCACTTTTACTCATATGTAGTTATGTGCTATTTTGTCATTTAACAAGGATGAAACATTTAAAATTTTGTAAACACTCATATTACCATGTATCAGTTAAGTTGGATTACTTTGAAATCTAAATTACCAATAATGTGACTTAGCTAAAACAAAATAAAGCTATGGGTTGTTTTATCTGATCCAACACTACGAATAATCTAAATATACCTTTTTCATCATTCCCCTACATTGAATTTGTCATGAATGCTAGCTAGTATGCTACAGATCAGGAAATGAGATTCATGAGACCATGATAAGCAAATTAAAAATTCTTATTGAATAAAGAATAAAAAGTTTAGTATGAATTTAGTATCGATTACTCAAATTTACTTCAAAGTTAGAATTAAAATTTTAAGACAATAACAACAAAATTGACGCAAATTAAATGTCAATACTTTTAAATTTTAATATTTTATACATATTTTGAGGCAGATGGACTAATTTCAGGGGCTCGAAAAGACAAAGAATACCAAAAAATTTAAGATCTTTTAAACTCGAAGCTAATCGATAAAATCCAACACTAGACCTGCATGGTCCAAAAACGACAAACCAAACCACCCCCAAAATGATAAAAGCTTATATTTGGGAAAAGCTAAAGGATGTCCCTTCACCCTTCAGCCGTTTCTAAGTTCTAACTATTCTACTTTTTCTTCTCTCTCTCATGGACTGAGTTCATAAAACATCCCCATTTACGAACTATGATAGTTTCTACACACATGATGACACAACAGCACCCTTCAAACATCTTCAGTTTCCTGTATTGAATGAGAAGAATAAATCCCATAAATATACCTCACAAACTCCTAATATATTTACTAATGTATTATCCACACTATGCCATCCCTCTTCACAATCAAACACAACCTGAAAAAATTTGTAACAAGTGATAATAAGAAAGAGGGCAAAAAAGAAAAGACACTATAAACTGAAAAGATCTATCCTGCAGAAAAAGCTAAAGCCCATGTTGGGAAAACTTACTGTCAAGTAACTAGTTAACACTGCTCAGAAAATTATATCCCTTTTTATTCCATATTTCCCAATGCACTGGAATCATGAAGTAAAATATCTTCTTGTATAGTTTTGGAATTCAATTGATCAATTATTTCGTCATGATTGAATTGATCTGCTCTGGGATTCTGCAAATTATCTCCAGGCTCCTCATTAGGGTTGGACAGAACATCAACTTTCTCAGAAGCCACTTGTGACACATGAATGACCTTATCTACCATTACCACACGAGTTTCTTCAGTGGTCCCTTGGGTTTGATTTGATGATGCACCCATAGACTGGGTCGAGACACTGAAAGCGAAATCAATAAACACACTTCATGTAACTATATGAACCTAACTTCGACAGAAGATTATCAAGTAAAAATGTATATAGAAAATAAATAAATAAATATAAATGATTCAAGGTAATGATTTTGTACCAGTCAGAAGGACTTCTGGTTGTCTTCTCTTCTGCTCTTGGTCTCTTATTCTGTCCCAGATCTACAAACGAATCACCAGCTTTATTGTTCATGTTGGAACTTCCCCTTTTCCGTCGTCCAGAAAATAAAGCAGCTTTTCCATTCACATCTTTAGTTTCAGATTCAATGGCGCTTGCTCTGCTGGCATCTTCAACCCGAGAAGGAACTTCGACTATTACTTTTGGTTCTCCAAAAGAAAATCCTGTTTGTTGGCTATGGCTAGATTTACCAGGTGGGTTGTCATTTTCAACATGCCGCTGTCCACTGCTAACATTACCATTACTGGTACCAGATATGAGGTGCGTACCCTCATTTGCCATAATGGACTTGTCTGGAGTTCTGGAAAACCTTTGTGTGCAGGCTTTAAGCAACGAGCGAATAGGGCCAGGAGAAGCAGGTGATTTCTTCACAATTGAAGCAACTAATTCATTTCTGGTCTTATCAACATTCTGCTGAAGAATCATCTGCTTCAAGTTTTTCCTTGCAGATATTTTCTGCCGGTTAGATTCCATGTCGGAATTAAGCAATTTAACAACAGCAATGTCTTCGGAGACAACTTTCAAATCCTCTAGCTTCTTCAATTCTTCCATATGAGCACTGATTTCAATCCTATCAGCATGCAACAATTCTCTCTGCTTCTGGAGCTTATCCCTTTGAGCCTCTAGTTCCTTAATGCAGTTAGTTAACTCGGCCCATTCCTTGTTTCTCTGTTCTCGATCCAGATTTATCTCTGCACGCTCATTCTGAAGCCTTTCCATCTCAAAGGAAACCTGTTCCAACTCTTTTACAGCTTTTTCCTTAAGAACATTAATATATTGGAGTTCCCTATTCTTTTCTTCCTCAAAAGCCATTTCTCTTTCTTTCAAATAACTTTCCACTTCTTCGCGCCTCTTCTCAATTAGGTTATTCAGCTCCCTCTTTTGCATCTCAATGTCCCGCAAAAAATCTGCTCGCTCCTGCTGCATCTTGGTAAACCACTCAGAATGTTCAAGTGCCATCTTGTTCAAGAATCTTTCCCGCTCACTTGCAAGTGATGCCAAGTCCTGGGAGTACTGATTCCGCATATTTTCTTTTTCTTCTCTTAGCTTGTCACGCTCATTCTTAATGAAAGTGGAAACAGCCTTCCTCTCCTCTGCAACAAATTCGGCTTCCTTCTGCAACTCGTCTTTCTTTTCATCAAGAAGCTCCCACTCAGCTTCAAACTTTGCATTCTCAGCTTTAAGCTTATCTGCTTCGGCCAAAAGCTCCAATTTCTGGGATCTTACAAGGTCAATCTCTTCCTTCAGTTTCATTTCAAAAACTGACAGGTCACCTGTTTCACTTTTCATGGCCTCAAATAACTCCTTTGCATTATCAACTTGTCTTCCTTTATCCTCCAAAGATGCCAAAGACTTCTGCAGATCTTGTTTTGTTTGTTCAATTTCATGTTTCTCCTTTTGCAAAAGGGTTTTATTTAATTCAAATTCCTTCTCAGCAGCTCTCAAGCTTTTATCTTTTTCTTCAAGAGTACTTGACAGATCTTCCAGTTCCTTCTCCTTATCACTCAGTGACCTTGACCGAACATCCAAATCATGCTCCCTTTCCAAGATTTGGTCCTCCCTTTGTTTAAGATCAACCTCCTTCAATTCCCAAGCTCTTCTCTTCGTCTCGATTTCATTTTGAACCAATTTCCGGTGCATTTGTAGCTCAGTTTCCAACTCATGTTTTCTTGTTTTCGATGCAGCTTCCTGACCAGCTATAGCTTTCTGAATTTCATCCTACATTTTCAATCAAGCTAAATTAATGTACAGAAAAAACTTAGAATTTTAAAGTAAAATAAATGTGAGAGAACATACACATTCTCTACTAGCAAGTTTTCCTTGAAATTCAACCAACTCTTGCTCTTTCTTGTTCAGCTCGGTTTCCCGTTTAGCAAGTACCTATATTTACAGAATGCAAATCCAAACATGAATAACAGAAAGATAGTATATAGTTCACATTAATTTCATCTAGACAAAGAATTTTCAGAGACAAACCTCTTCTCTTTGTCTTAGAGTGGCATCCATCAGTTTTAGATTGGTTTTCTCATCATGAAGGGCTTCACGTTCCTTCTCAAACTCCTTTTTGTATCCTCTAATTCTCTTTGAAGACGATCTAGTTCCTGAGATCTACTAAAAAGGTGATCCTCTCTCTCATTGAGCAACGTTTGTGATTGAAGTAGCCTTTCCTGTTCTTGCTGTAAAACCTTCTGCCTTTCAGAAAGGGATTGCCTCTCAAGTATGATCTCCTTGTCCTTTTCATCACAACTGAAACACACACACACACACACACACACACACAGAGATCATCATACTTTTTAAACAATCAAATTTTAACAACATATGAAATTTAACATTGACTGTGAGTTGCACCATTCATGATCTGATTATTGTCAGCATTCCAATTCCAAAAATTGAGTAAATCTTTTATGTAAAAGAAGATTTCAACCCAAAGGAATAACAAATTTCATTAATCAATCTTGCTTCTAGGCTTTTCACAGTCTCCTGTATAACTACAGGATTTGTGTATTAAAAAAGAAAGGTTAGGTATCCTCCTAAACAAGCCTTTCTAGACAACACAGGTAGGTGTGTTGCATAATCTATTCGTACATGCTCCCAATAACAAGGGAATTAGCAAATCAATATCATAATTAAAATGACTCTGGGATAAAAGGAAAAATGTAAATTATATAGAAAATAACATACTCTGACTTGAAAGTAATGATTTGCCGCCTTAGGTTATCTTCCCGTGCTTCAACATCACGAAGCTTCCTTTCTGCAACACCAGTAAATCGGTTAGCCTCTGCTTGCAAAGACTCAGCCGAACGCATCATCGCCTCAGCCTCCGTAAATTTTTTCTGAGCTTCATCTATCAACTGGTGTGCTTCCGCAATTTTACTCTCAGCTGCAACCTTGGTTTCAGCACATTCAGTACGCATCTCATGTAACGCCTTCTCAAGCTACCAAAATCAATAAAACATAACCCTCTAGATGTCAGAATAACATTTGGGCAGAACAAACTTTTTCTTATGTTGGGAGAGAGAGAGTATTGAACAAGCTTACACTTGCTATGCATGCTTCTTTGACACCTACTGTCTTCTTCAAACTTTCTTCGCGTTGTCTTGCTTCAGTTAAAGCAGATTTAGTCATGGCTGAATCATGTTTATGCATTAACTCAGAAGACTCAGCCAAGGTCTTAACTTGCTCATACTTGGAAGCCAATTCCCTTCTCTCCATTATGAGAAGGCCCATGTGATGCTGGTGATCATATATCTACATCAAAGTTGCACGTTAGATAAAAAGTAAAAGTAAGAAATGAATAATGAGTATTCTAGGCAATTGTATAAGGCTTCAAACCATACATTTCTCACTGAAATGAAATACATCAAACTGATTCAGAGTTTTCACTTGAAAACCAATTCAATAGATAATTAAGTGAGGGACAGAAGTTGATTTGGTGTAAGCAGTAACAAAACTATTCAACTCAGAGCTCTGTGATCTAACTTCCTAGAACTCTTAGGCTGAGAAGCTAAAAATTCAAATTTGAACCGCTTTAGTTACATGGTCCCTATATCAAAATCCAAACTTTAGAACGTGCAATCCAAACTTCAAAGCATTCTATAAAAAGACATATGGCTATTAATCCTCAGGTTCCAAAATCCCACTAATAATCCAAAAAACTACATTTTTTTAAACAACCATAACATCAACATTTCTAGTTATTTAGCTATTTACCAATATAGAACATGGCAAAGCATCAACCCATTAAGGTTATATTTGACAAGCAACACCGGCAACATGAAAAGAATTGACAAGATGCCATATCAAGTGGCATTTATCTTCTGGAATCAAAGTACGTCTTAAAGGAAAACACAGTGATCTAAGCCTTCTCAAAATATCATTAATGAACATACACCCAAATATAAAAACCATGAAAACAAGGCCGTTTTCATCCCTATTATCTTAAACCGGAAACAATTTAACCCAATATATTCATACAATTATGACTCTGCTCAATGTAACCGAGAAATGCAAACTCGTTTGTCCAAAATCCCTAACAAACCCACGATTTCTTACTACCTAAAATCAAAATAATCGAAAAAAATTATAATGAAGAATTTTACGAACCTCAGCTTCGAGCTTGGCGATGTAAGCAACAAGGGCAGCTTTGTCTTTCTGCTTAATCGATTCCTCGTCAAATCCAGATTCCTTGAGGCGTTTCCAAATCTCTTCATCACTGAGAGGGCTTCTCAAAACCCTAGAACCCGGCGTTATGGATAAGTGCTTCGTAGAACTAATGGGAGTAGCCATTGACCGAGGCGTGGAAACCTCCATCTCCTACACTCCGTTGGAATCTCTTATCCGCTTCTTTAAAACGCTAATCTGAGTTTTTAATCTGCTTTTGGGCTTTAGTGGGTGGGACAGTGTTGAAGAATTGAAAGTTGGAAGAAACGCACTTTACTTCCTGACTCGTTACTCAGTACACTCTGTATTTGGGCTGGTCTCTATTCTTTTCCACTCTGGAAGTGTTGGCGACGCCTTGTCAAACGACGTCGTTTTACTTGACCTTCATTCAAGTGTTGTAGGCGCGTTTTTTACTGTAAGAAGCTAAGATAGGAATAGAGGATAGATAGGATTGTAGAGAGATACTCGGTTAGACGTTGGAAACTTGGAATTAAATTAAATTTTGTACTAAAAGGCAAAAACAAAATCAATTCCTTGTGATTTTCCTTTCTCTTGCTTCAAGGGATAAACATAAACGTCTCTCCATTTATTGTTTTCCTACTTTGGTCGATGGAATATTTTTATTTTGATTTTGACTTTATTCCTAATAGTACAGTAATTTTTATTTTATATAATATACAAGTCTATCTCGGTTTTTTATTTAAATAAATAAATAAAATTATTTCATTTCAAAAATACTCAAAATGTAAAAGAGATTCATGCGAAATATGATTTATTGATTTTAAAATAAAATTGCTCATAAATCCCGTAAAGGACATGTGAATTATGAGTAAAATTTTTCACACAAATACTACATATTTCAGAGTTCCCTTTGACAAAATTGGGCTAATTTTTTTTTTTGTAAATTGGCACATAATTTGCAAATGAGTGACAATTTTTTTTTGGAAATAAATAATTTTTTGTACTTATTAAAAATAAAAATGCTGACATATGTATTTATGATAGATCAAAATTGATTTTGTATTTACGAAAAATACATTCCGTGTGATAAAAGTATTCTATTTTAATTATACACTTATTTTTTTATTATCCGAATCTACGTGGCACCCCAATCTTCTAAAGCCCTATCTACGTGAAATGCTATGTTGGTATATGACCGTTTGATAACGTTCTAATTATCAAATCGAAACCCTAGCAAATTATCTTCCCCCATTTGAACCCTAACCCAAAAATTGAAACTTATTGAATTTTATATAGTCTCAAGTGTAGTCACGGTAAAAAAGAATAACGTCGTAACTCTCGTAATGCTTTTGTGTAGACTTAATTCTGCTGCAAGTGATGGAAGTTGCAGCAGCGCTTCAAATTCGAAGAAGAGGAAGAAAAAGAAGCTTTACAACAGATGCTTCTATGGGAGGGAGATTGCGTCGATGAAGTCTGACACGATAACGAACCTTAATAGATGGTTCATCTGGTATCTAAAAAGTATTCTATAGTTCACTTATGTAGTCTATAAATAAAAGAAATTTGGAAGAATTAAGGAATTTCAACTGAGAACACTTCACAGTCAACTAAAACTCTACAAATTTTCAATCACACTAACACAAAAAAAGTCAATGCAAATGAGTGTTTGAAGTCAATTTCCTTTCTTTGTTCAATTTATTGTTTTCTTTTCTTTTCCAACATTTATTGTTTTCCTTTATTTTTATTCAGCTATTTAATTTCTGTTAATTTCAATTTAATTCTATTTATTTCTTTTGCTTTAATTCACTTATTTATTTTCTCTTTGTCTTTACTTTATTTTTACTTATTTATTTGAATTTCATATTTCGATTTATTTATTTTTATTTTGTTTTTTTTACATTTTTAGTATTTTCGATTCTATTTTCTGCATCGTTTTCTTATTTCGATTTAACTTTATTCTTTACATTTTATTGTACAATTTACTTTTGACACTCACACTAAGTAAATTTTGGGTCGAGTCCACTCTTTTTTCAAAAGAGTCGTATCTCCGAATTAAGATATTAATAGAAATTTGATTCGATACCCTGTCGAAGTTATCAAAAATTAAGTAAAATACCTTCCATCCTTTTTAAAAAGTTTTTATTCAGTTTTTTCTTTTTCCAAATCCAATCCCTAATCTCATATAAATAGTGTTATCATTGTTTATCAGGGTTTGCAGGAACATCCATTGCTATTGATTTTTTCTTCCTCCTTTCCTCTGCCACCCTCAAATCGCAATTGGGGTTAACAAATTCTAATAGCTTTTGAAGAATTATAAATTAAGAAAGTTAGAATATAAACCTCTTTTAAGGTATTTTGATTTATGAAATATAAATGCTCTATTATGTTTTAATTTACCTTGAGCAATGTCTTTATTTTTTTTATTGTTTTAGTTGTTTCTTTTCTTGTTCAGAAATCCCAATGAAATACAACTGCTCTATTGCGTCTTAGTTTACTTTGCTTGTTGGGTTTTTTTTAGCAAAATAACTTTTTTTTGGGTACTTACAAAAATTATTTTATTTGACAATTACACCTTTCTATCAATTGTTTATTATTTTTAGGGGCCTCTTATCATTTTGTTCTCTTTGATCTTTTTTTCCTTTTGTTCTCTTTCATTTTTTTAATTTTTTTATAGCATCTAAATAGTAAAGAATTATTCTTCACGTACAAGCTTTTCCCATATAAATCATACAAGTCATTTATATTCATGCGCTTTCACATTTTTATTCGTGCCTCTTTTTCTTCTTCTTTCTCTGTGCCTCTTCTTCTTCTTCTTCGTAATTTTTCTTTCTCGTTATCGTCGTCATCAACACCACCTCTTCCTCCTCTTCCTCCTCCTCTTCCTCCTTCTTTTTTTATTGAAATTTCTTCTCCTCTTTTTTTTTTTCTCTTTCTCCTTCATCATCAGTTATCTCGTTGTTAAAGATAATAAATAATTCAGGTTCAGATTGTCAACTGAACCAGAACGAAATTGATTATTGTTTTGAAGAAAAAATATAACATTAGAGAAAATATTTTTCTGCAACAAATTTGAGTGTAGCACGAAGATATTTGGGTGTATTTTAAGAATTTTTTGGTGTATTTTTATTCTGATAAATTCTGCATAATTCCAAACTCTTCCTCTTTTTCATTCTCATCTTCTTCTGTTTCTTCTTTTTTTTTATCATCATCACCATCTTCTTCTTTTTTTTATTCATCTTTTCCTTTTTATTTTACCTTCTCAAGTTTCTTCTTGTTTTACTGAATAAAAACAAAAAAATCAAACAAAGAAGAAGAAAAAATGCATAATGCTGCAGAATTACTTGGAAGAGGATGAACTTATATTCATTTAACTAAAAGAAAGAAAGAAATAAGAAAAAAAAGAAAAAAAAAGCAGAATTAGATAAAATATTTTTCTATTTTTACAGCAAATTTGGGTGTAACACGAAGATATTTGGGTGTATTTTTAGAATTTTTGGATGTATTTTTTTCTGATAAGTTCTGCATAATTTAAAACTCTTCCTCTTTCTCCTCTTAATCTTCTATTACTTCTTCTTCCTCATTTTCTCATTTCATTTTCTTATCATTCTTCTTGGGAGAAAAAATCAAACAAAGAATATATATATATATATATATAAAATGTTGCAAAATCAATAGAAAGAAGAGGAGGGAAAAAATGCAGCAACAACAACAGTAATAAAAAACAACGATGAAGATGAAATACGCGAAGAAAAAGAAGGAGAAACGCAAAAAAAAAGGAGAAGAAGAAGAAGGAAGAGGAGGAGAAGAAGAAGGAACGTGAAGAAGAAGAAGTATCTTCCATAATGGTGAGTGAGAGCGCGCTTTGGAAACAGTTGAGTGACGTTAGGGATGGCAATACCACCCGAATCCGCGGGTACCCACCCCGCGCCCTACCTGCTTGGGGCGGGTTTTTGGGAGGGACGGGGCGGGGTCGAGTTTAGGTAATACCCGCCTCTACTCGCCTCGCTATATATATAATATATATAATTTTAATATATAATATGTATAATATATGTAAAATAATTAGTAAATAATTAATAATATTGTATCATATTTAAATTTTTACTTTAATTTATGTTATGTATGTGATGATGATTATATAAATTTTGAAATTTTATTTTATTTATTAGATTTTAATAATTATAGGGGCGAGTAGCGACAGGACGGGTAGCGGCGGGACGAGTAGCGACGGGGCGGGTACCCGCAGAGGCGGGTTAGGATTCAACGTTTTACTACTCGCGGGTAGAAGCGGGACGGATTTTATGCGGGTTCTTGTACGGCGGGGCAGAGTCGGATAGAGCAAAAATCCGTCCCTACCCGTCCCGTTGCCACCCCTAAGTGACGCGCGTATTATCACACTCCAGTGAGTGAATGTAGTTTTTGTTAGACTTAACCCAATTTTTAAAACTTATAAGCCAAAAAGACTTGTATGTGTAACAATAGTAAATTCTTTGAATTCTATTTTGATAGTTTATTTAAAAAAAAAGTAGATTCCAATAACAGTCTGAAAACTATAAAAACTTGATCCACAATAAATTAATTTAATAATTTTTTATCTATCAGATTAAATTAATTTTTGATCTGTTAAATTAAAAGATGCCGTAAAAACAAAAAACAAAAAACAAAGATCTGAAACAAGCTATGGACAAAAATAAAACAGACATCTTTTTCTAATCAATTCAGGTCTATTGTAACTTCTGACTTTTTCTTTTCTTATATTAAAAAAATAAAAAAACAGTAATTTGTAACTATTTATTAGCGAGCATTTTAAGTTTTAGGCATTTGTAAAATTATTTACAATCACTCTAACTTGATCAGACTTGTGACTTGTAAGTTGTAACTATTTTTTGGTGACTGTAAGTTGTAACTATTTGTTCTCCATTCTGAATTACATGCATTTGTTTTTAATATTAATACAAAAAATCGCATGCTTTTGATACATAGAAGTTTCTTTTAGCCGCATGCTTTTTTCGTTCAGCTATATAGAACAGTGATAATGCAATTCAACATTTACAGTTTTACACTAAAACATATCGAACATGACCTTATTTTTCTGATGGTACTCAGTGATCCAACCTTTGATTAGCTTGATCTCAGTAGCCCTCTGCTCCACAAGCCAATCAGGATCATTCTGTGTCGAAGCACGCAAATCTAGGTGGTGTGCACCTGAGGATTTTATGAAAAAGTTTCAGGGAGTTATTATACATTAAACCAACAGCAGATATAGCTTATAGAATAATCAAATTACTTCTTACCTTCTTCAGTGACAAGGGCAACAACACTTTCAGATATATTCTGCAAAACACTGCAACAACAACAATTTGCATGTCAAATTTTGCTATCATCAGTCAAAGATTAATGACTTATTGTGAATTAAACAAGATTATCACCTGCCACCACTCCATGGATCCAATAGGCCATTTGAGAAAATCAAATTGCTTCCGAATTTCTTCAAGGTGGCATCAATTTTCTGCAACACATTATAGCAAGAAAGGAGTAAACAATAGCCAAAACAGCATAGAAGCAAAACATAAGTTTTTAAGGAGCTGAGCATGCTTCATACAATGTATCCAAATGCAATCAACAAAAGAAAGGATAGTTCAAAGCATAATACATTTATTTCATATTTCATTTGCTGGAATAGATTATACAATTTCCCCCCTTTCACAATCCTCCACGTCTTACGGATTATCCACTACACCCTCCGACAACTATCTACATTTTGTTGCTACCGCCTACAATAGTTTTATTTACATTAATAAATACTAGAAGAATATACTGATTTAATTTATCATGAAAATTAATCAAAATAAACATGTTCAAGGAGTGATAGAGTGCACATTATGCTGCAAAGAAAAGATCAAATGAAGGTATAAAAGTCTGTATGAATATACAAAATAATGGAAATGCGTGTCAGATTTAACTATAGCTGTTCCCTTACATGTCCACCAAACTCCGTAGTAATCCATTTCAGCCTTGGCTTCACTCCGTAATTTCTGATGCATCCCTCTTCGTAATCAGAGTAATTAAACTTATACGGGGGAAACATGCTGGACTCTGGGTCACAAGACATTGGCATAACCATTTCAGTGCAAGCCTACAACATGAATGGGAAAAGATGGAAGTAACCAATATCATTTGTTGAGGCATTTCATAAGCTGTTACGACATTCTACATGCTACGACAGAGAAGGAAATTTGAAAAATAAATAAATCAATAAATCAATAAAGAAAGAAAGAAACGCATCCCTTAAAACTCTACTAAACCTGCCAGTTCCAACCACTCAGGCCATGAGGATCTTCATCCAACTCAAAACACTTAGTTTCTCCAGTATAATTGTAGTAGACATTCACTCCTTCATAGATGCGCTCCAGAAGACTAGTCCCAGCAGGTTGGCCATCAATCCGTTTGCAAACCTATGAAAAAAAGTATATATAATCTTGGTGATATATAAGGACAATCAGTAGCTTTCCTGGTTAGAATGGAATGGAAATTAGAAAAAGAATTGGTTAGTTCCTGGCTTAGAGTACCATTAGTCTCCCGCACCCCCTACTCTCACCACTCCAACCAGTAAAATTATGAAAATTCGGTAGTAAAATTATGAAAGCAGCCTTTTAACAGTAAGAATGTAAGATTGGCTAGTATATAATACAAGAGGGGAAGGGGGCAGAATAGGACAGTCTCGGCGAAGAGAACAGAAGCAGAGTTAGTTAGCGCTGCTGGTGTGCTGAGGTCTGAAGAAACAGTTAGTGAGAAGTTGGAGGGAAATGATGTAAGTAGGATGAGAAGAATTTTACTATTGTTGCTGTCATTTTCTGTAACAGAACCTGAGAGTTTTTAGGATATAACATACGTCAGAGGAGAGTAGAAAAATCCCTTTGCATATCCAGGATTCTTGACATATTCCCAGGGATTCCCCACTTAATACACACACTTTTCTGCATTTCTTGTTGTTTCTAACAAATTTGAAGATGAATTCCTATACTTTATTTGTTGTATGGTACCTTTGCTACCAGTGGTTGGTGACATGTTTGGAGAGCAAGGAAAACTGATCAGAGGTGGTGTTTGGACAATGCAGAAAAACCAGTGCATGAAGGTTTGGAAAAGGGACTGAGAGAGAAGAAAGCCACATATTGGAGAAGTGGAACTGGACGAAAAGCCTCTTCGGATGTGCAGATGGAAACAATAGGACTCAACTATTCAACATATAAGTTTTTTTTTTTCCAAAATGAATTGCTCCTATCACAGTGATAAGAAGTGATCAAAGTAGGTTGCAATGCTTATCTGTTAAAGACGTTTAACATAACCATGTATTCATGTGCATAGTCATTTAAAATCATTAATGCAGCAAAAAATAATAATTCAGGGCATCAAATATTGATGAAATAAATGATGCCGATTGATGAGGCTGATGCTGCCAAGTACCCACCGGAGCAGCATTGAACAAAACTCAAGAAATGGGTTTGCACTCACTGATTCCATGTCTCAGCACTATCACTATTTAGGTCTCTACACACAAAACCTGCAGCTCCTATTTGAATTCTCAAGGAAAAATGTGACTGTTCCAGAGGATATGGGAGAATGGAATAAAAGACTATTTGCAATTAAAAAACTCAAGCCCTCTTTAGAAAACAGGCTCATGGACTGTTTCAAATTTTAGTAGGGGACTAATATTACTCCAAATTAGGAGTGGTCTCTGCCTATAAACTAACTCCTTAATCCTGTCTGCAATACCATTCCTTATGCAACCATTAGTTAAATCAATTTCCCAGTTGCATCACAAACTAGCAAGGGGATTTCTGTAAACAAGATAGGTAGTATAAAGAAGGAACTTGGAAAACAAAACAATGTTTATAAAGTTAGTAGGAATAATAAGATCTCTCTTCTTATTTTACGAAATCAACCTAACCTCCTTGATGGGGTGTCCAGGCAAAGGCATCATAAAGTTAGCAGAATATGGGTAGTCCACCATTGCCAAATAACTATATGCAGACTCCAACCAGTTCCATAGATCATCAGTCTTATTCAATGGCCTGGAAATTGCCTTTAATTAGTTAAGGAAAATCAAACAAAAGAAATAATGCAATATCAATATCATCATTCACCACAATCATATATTGGAAATAGGGACACATCTCTTCTTTTCTTTTCCGAGAAAAAAAAGAAGAAAAGAAAAGAAAAAAGAAAGAAGGAAATCCTTACTGACAGAAGTGGAAAGTGTTGGACAGTTGCACAAGGCCATTACGCGTCTGACCTATTGATGTTACCTCATTCCATGAGTGTTTTATGTAGTTAAAGCAAGTAGAACTCTCACGCTATTGATAAAAACAAGAAAGCAAAAATGTTAGTCGTACACAAATTCATAAAATGGACAAAATAAGATAGTAATAACCACAAGACTACTGATTCACTAACCTACCTTAAAATCACTGGAAACAATGTCATAGAACGTTTCAAGTGGCACAATGTCTTCAAATTGGAGAATTGGAGCTGAAGCAGCAAGTGCCCCAATAGCAATATGAGGGTACTTGAGTCTCATCCATGCTGCTAACACTGTTTTAGATGATGTTTGAGATAAAACAACAAAAAATTGTCATTTTATCCATGAAAAAACTAAAAGATAAGAAATATAACCAACAATCAAATAAAAACTACAACCAATGCTTATAAAAATCCAAAATTTCCACTCGGCAATACTATTAAGTTTTTTTGCTATTTTCCCCAATCCTTGGTACCTATAACTCATTAGAACACTAACATCATTTGATCCATATATCTATTTATCTAAACATACGTAATGGAACAATGCTTTGGTTTTGTACTAATAACTTATTAGTTGTCAACCAGTTTTTGTTTCCATAGTTAAGATTTGGAAGTCCACCAACTATAACTAACAACCTGTAAAAGACACATTATTCATCAAAGCAGAATATTGAAAACCCTCCTTTTACAATATAACTAGGTTCCCTTTGTGTAATAATACTTTCAAGTATCAGTTGGGTCAGATATCAAGGAAAATGTTCCTTCTGTGGAGTGCCTTGGCCATTGGATTTCTATATTTTGTATTTATACGTGGATTCCAAATAATTATCCAAGGGTGATAATGCTTTGTTGGGCAAGAAAAACTCTTCATCCACTAATATAGGGGAATTATTCCTATAGAAATTCTTATGTAGCAGCTTCCTACCTTAGGCATTCAGATGCAAATCAATGTTTAAGATGTGCACTTATGCTAAAAATCCTAAAAGTTTATATAGTTAATTTACAATAAAAGATACAAACAAACTCCATACCATCAAAGATTAGATTAGTTCAACAAAAACTCTCAATCTTTGCTAGATATCTAGTTGATTAACATATTTTATGGTTAGAATTGTCAAAGCTTTCATGGTTAGAAATGATCATTTATTCTGTTAAAATATTGTATTTCTTTACTAGCAGAAATAGGCACCTATCAAACATTGATTTACATATATAAAACATGAAATTGCTATTGGCTCATCTCCCAAATTGGGCCTAAGGTGATGGCTACCCCAAAAACCTTCTTCTTCTAGGGGCACACCACCTATAAACGGCATAATCTGGATCATATACACATGAGATCCAGCATGGATCTACTACTCGCATTTTCATTTAAACACCATAAATAAAGGATATAATGTCTAGCTAAGGTATGCTATCTAGCCATAACTCTTATATCTCTTAGACTTAGACTAACAGTGACTTAAGCATCACGTCCCCAACCCCGGTTCGTTGGACGAATGCCCACTGAAAGTGTGCTGTTGGACTGCACTCAGCACCTCCTTAACACTTCCTGAAGAATATTTCGTTCTTTTTTCATGATATATGCACCTCCACAGGATCCAGTTAAAAATTTATTTCACAGTTGATACAAGAGGATCAAGTTAATTTTATTCTTTATAAATTAAAAAGAAAAAAAAGAAGTGATAGACATGCACCTAATCAGGAGCCATAATAAGGACCTCTCTTGTATGAAATGTCAAAAAATAAATGATAGGATGAGGATATGTCTCCCACCAATTCCACATAATTTTCACTTAAAAATTATCTTGAAAATCATTTAATAATCATCAAACTCTCACAAAAGGAAGGAGTATCTTACTTCCACCATAAGATCCACCAAACAAGACAACAGGACAATCCGTGGCCGAAAGGTTCTGCTTCAGATCAGTGATCAGAACAGCAAAGTCAGCGAGCGCCTGCTCAGCCGTTAGATACGACAGCGTCGTCGCATTCTTATACGCCTCTTCTCTGCCCCCATAAGGCACTGACTCACCATAATAACGATGCTGCCAATGCCACCAATAAAATAAAACTTAATCTCCCAATGATAACGGTTACAGAGTTAACAGAAAGAAGGAAAAATTACTTCGGGAAAAACCACCATGGCGCCGAACTGTGGCGCGATTTCCCATAGGAATCCGGTGTTTTCGGCGAACCATACTATGTCTCCTTCGTTGCCGCAGTAGAAGAAGATGGGGCCCAGTCGCTGTGGGCCCACCCAGTGCTCGGTGTTGATGAGGTACCGCTGCTGGAAAGTGGGGAGCTCCAAGAAGCTGAAGTGGTCAAGTTGCTGCGTGAAGTATCGGGTTTCGTAGCGGTAGTCTGGTGCCTGGGCCTCATTGGGCCGGGCTTGGGACCGTGGGTGATTTGTTGTGGTTGGGAACCGCGGGGGATGGTTGAATGGCGACGATGATAATGCTAGAGGTTGGAAAGAGGAAGAAAGGGAGGCGATGAAAAGAGAGAAGAAGAGTGTGGTGAAAAAATGTTGTACTGCCATTGCTGAGAAGCTAAGGCAGAGTGAATTGTGAGCGACGACGAGGCGTGGTTGACTGGTTGCCTGTGGTTATGGGGTACCGAAACACGCTGTTTTAGTATTTTTGCTTTGTTGGTGAACATCCAAAATCAACGCTCTCTAATATTCTTTTACTCGTTCCAGTGATTTCAGGAGGGAAAAATTAGGGGCCGTTGGGATTGGCCATTTTTATTTTCGTTTTTAATGAAAATGAAAATAAGATTTAAAAAAATATGTTTATTTAAATATTTTAATATTATTTTTAATAAAAATATTTTTGTTTTTAATTTTTTCGGTTAAAAATAATAAAAAATTTTCAATCTAAAACACACTGTGATTTACTGCGAGTTCTTTCCTTCACTTATCAATAAAAAACATAAAATGAGTTCTTCCAATCTTTATTCTACTCTCTTCTATTGATTTTTTTGGTGATCTTTTTAACTCCGATAGCTTTTTTCCATTTTCTTCTCAGTAAAAAACATAAAATGAGTCCTGATATATTTTTTTTCCAACTCCTTCTTCCTACTCGTTGAAGACCACTTCACTGCTCTTTCTTCCTTGTCGAAGACCACTCCACCTCCTTTCACTCTTATCCTGATATTTTTTTTAACAGCTCCTTCTTCCTGTTTGTTGAAAACCACTCCACCCATTTGAATCTCTTTTTTATTTTTTTTTAAATTTCAAACTCTTTCTTCTCTACCTTTCTATCTTCGATGTCTTTCAAATTTTTTTTTTTAAATTTGTGTGGAAGTATATTTTTTAATTGAATTCCGCTAGAGACTAACTAAAAGTATAACCAATTAAAAACTAGATGAAAAATAAGTCTATTACTAAAAAAATAATAACTTCCTATTATCCTAATTTTTTAAATTTTAAAATTAAAAATAAAAATAAATTAGCTTGAATTAGCTTATATTATAGTTGACTCTTTAAATTTTTATTTTCAAATTTTTTTTGGTCACTGCTTTTTAATTTTTTAATTTGATCAGAATATAATAATTTTTGTCTTTCAGTTATTTTTTTGTTTGTACCTTTTTTTGTGTTTCTTCTTTAATTCAAAATCCCAAAATAAAAAAAAATATGTAAAAAAAGAGTGAATTTGACAATAATTGACAAGAGAGATAAATATTTATTTGTATTTGTATTCAATATCAAAACTAATGTGTTTTTTTATTCAATATAATCCCATTTTTTTTAATGATATTTTCATTTTTAAAATTATTTTTAAGTGTACTCTTGTCTTTAAAATTAAATTCAACCATATCCTTATTTTATATGCTTTACTTATTTTATACTTATACCTTATATTTATCTTTTAATATTAAAGTTTATTTTTGATTCACTGATAATGTAAAGTATTTTATACAATTCAATTCTTAATATTAATACAATTTATTTTTATAATTAAAAATATTAATTTTAAATATTTTTATTTTAAAATATCATTTTCACATTATTTTTTTTAAAATAGCATCACTGTCTCTTCTTTAACAAAATAAAAAAATAATTTATTATGAAAATAATTTGTTTAATCAACAATCAATTAACAAAGTACCAATAAATAAAAATTAAAATAGACTAACCAAATATATTTTCATTATTTTTTATGTTTAGAAATGAATTCTCTTTTTACAAACCAATCGCATTTTATAAAATGTGAAAAGTTGAAAATGAAAATTATTTTTAGAAAATAAAAATAAAAAACGAAAACAAAAAATATTTTTACAAAACAATCAGTCCTTTATTTTTTAAAGGGCTATTTGGCTCCTAACTTTTTCTCCATGAGATAATGCGAACCTTGATGATCCTAAAAGCTCATCCAGGTCCCTATCCATGAAAGAAAATGTACATATCGATACATGTGACCGATTGTCAAAGGATTGTCCATCTAACATGTCCGTTGATATCTAATGTGTTATGCCACAATGCTAGGTGGCAAAACTAAATTGTTAGAGAAACTAAAAGCCCCCCTTGCCTGCATTCCAAACGTCGTCGCATAGCCTTATTTACATTAATCTCCTTCCTCTCCTCACTCATTTATAGAAAAATCCTAACACATCTTCTTCTACTATGATTTTTCTCCAAAAGTCAGTGAACACATTACAACTATTGGCGTGGTTACGAGTCGTTGACTAACGTTAAAGGATTTTGATGGTGATATTTAGGTTTTTCTGATGTTAGTTGATAATATATTTCTTTTGCATGCATGTCTTTGAGGAATGAACTGCTTGCATGAACTGCGTTCCTTTCTTTATGTTAAATCTGAGTTAGTCCATGTACTGTGATACCTTAGAACATTGTTTTCAATTAAGATTCATTAATTTCATGATTTCAGAAAAGAAGTTAATATTCCAAGTTATTGATACAATGTAGCATTTTTAGTCCTGATTTTCATAGTTGTCGTTGATGTGTGTTAGGAAAAAACTTTAAGGGGTTTTAGGTTTAACTTGTTGCATATGTCTATTTTTGTGATTCCAGTGTTTAACTATAGTGAAAAGTTTGGAAGAACTGCAAATGTTAAGTTGTGTTACTTAGGTGGAAAGGTGGAGAAATTTCCTCTAATAGATGTGAATTTTGTTAATAAGAAAAACTTGGAGGAACTTTTCAAGAGATTGAAAAAGAAATCAAAGATATGTGTGATTTCACTATGTAAAACAATCTATGTGAATTCTACCTTTACTTCGAGCATGCAGTTGATAATCCAAACTTTAATGAAGATGATCCTATGGTGGATGAAGTATTTTGTGAAGATGTCTTTGTTGTGGTGGTGACAGAATCTTCAAAATCATCATCATCGTCATAATCATTATCTAATTCATACAAGAGTGCCGAAGAAGAAGCCTACAAGCCTCTTCCTCTTGGATTTGAGAATGAGAGTAGTTAGGACTCTCCAAAGGTACAAAAAAAGAAGAAGAGAAGAGAAAAGAAAAGTTCATCTCATCAAAAATCATGGAGAAAAGAAGGGCCTCAAGGAGATACACTGGAAGGAGAAGGAAAAAACATGTTTTAAAAGCTGAAATGGGAAGTGATGACACGGAATTAAGTCATGAGGTGTGAACTATAATTTATTAGGGAAAAGTATACTTTTTGTCCCTAAAATTTGGCAAAAGTTTCAAAAATACCCCTAAGTTTTATTTTGTTTCAATTTTGTCCCAGAAATTTTTGATTTGCATCAAATATACCATCAACGGCTAAATTTTCAAAAAATTTAAGACCAATCTAACAATAATTCATGAAAATTATGTTGATTTACTTGTATTGAGGGTTGTTCTTATGAAATTGTTGTTGAATCGGTCTTAAATTTTTTAATAATTAACCGTCAGGGATATATTTGATGCAAATCGAACACTTCTGAGACAAAATTAAAACACAATAAAACTTAGGAGTATTTTTGAAACTTTTGTCAAACTTCAGGGACAAAAAGTATACTTTACCCAATTTATTATTATGATAACACTAATGAGTTATTGAAAACTAGTATTAAGTGTTAGTGGCATTGAATGTTGTTTATTCTGAATTGATCTACAGTTGTTGAATCACACTAGCATTCGTGATGAGAAAATTCCAAGCATAGGATTGGGTTTTAATTCGTGGCAGCAGGCACAAGAATTTTATACAAATTATGCAAAGAAGTTGGTTTCGTAACTAAAGTTAAGAACACAAATTTTGACAAGACGAGGAAAGAATTAAAGATACGGGTTAATAATGAGCCAAAATTGATATGCTTATATACTGGCAAGTGCACCAAATCGCTCCAAGTAATACCACAGTGAGTGGATATCGTTCCCACGAGGATTAACGGATTGAATCAAGTAACTTCTAATTAAATCTCTAATTAGATCAACCAAACATTGGCAAGAGGATTGTGAATCTTGAAGTAGAAGTAAAGAACAGTGAAGAAGAGTGCATTTGTGAATGAATGAATGCTTATAAACTTTGGAGAAGTAATCAGAGAATGAGATGTTAAAGGCTTCAGAAATGTTTAACTCTTAGAAAAAGTAATTGCTTGTGTTTTTCAACTTTGACTCATGCAAAATTTTTTTCATGGCAAATCTTTTGTAATCAAATTCTAAGTCCTTGGCAATTTAATTTCTCTTAACTTAATTAATTGCCAATTTCTTGTTCAACTAATTAAAAGAAGAGGTTAAGCACGGTTTCAATTTAAAGCCATACAACTTTCAAAATACTATTTCTAGTCAAGTTGAAAATCATGAGAAAGAGTTTTAAGCTAATTTTGATGTTAAATTTCCCAAAGTAATAACAGAATCTAAGATAGAATTATAATATTTTTCAATGCTTCTAACCATTAAAGATGAAGAACGAGACTTAATCTTGAAAACGTAGAAAAGCATGAATCAAAATAAAGAAAACACTTACATTACTAATCCATAAAATCAAATAGAGCTCCTAACCTTTAAAAAGGAGGTTTAGTTACTCATGATTGAAAAGAAAACAACTTAAAACTAATGAGGTGATGGATGAATCCAGTTATTGTTCGATCATCTTTGTGAACCTTGTTCACTTATTTATATTCTAGCTCCCTAACTATTGAAATTTAAAACTAATCTTATCTTTTATTCTCTGAAGAATAAGACAACAAATTATTCAAATTTAAAATAATAATTTAAATCTAATCTAAAGATAAATCCTAACAACTAATTTTTGCCATTTTAGAAGAAGTTACTGCTAACTAATAATTTAAATCTTGAATCTTTGGTTGAATTTAGATTTTTCTGGGAGTGGACTATGGACTTAGTGTTGGCTTTTGATGAATTCTAGACCACTGAAAGTTGGAAAATCACTTGGAGTCGGGCTCCAAGATTGGGTACTGGGCACCTAGTACATTGAAGTTACGTGGTGTTGGGCACCATTTTTCTAAGTTAGGCGCCATCCCATTTTAGCCTTCTTAGGGCATGAAGGTGATGGGCTTGCAGGGAGTGGAGTTGGGCACCCATTTGGGTATTGGGGTTGGAGGCAGGGTCACTGAGCTTGGGAGCAGGGATGTCGAGCTTGGAGACCCTGAAGTTGGGCACCTGTTCTAGCATTGGGCTCTCCTATGCTAGGGCTGGGCTTAGCAGTTTGAAACCTGGTGCCAACCTTGTATTTCTTCCCTAAAAGTGCACTTGTGTTTTCTTATAAATTTTATCCCGATTTACTTAAACATGTCCTGAAAACAAAATTATTCTAAAATAACTCCAAATATATGATTAGTCATAAAAATTTCACTAAAACATAAAAACTTTGATTTAAACAAAAGAAAACTATTAAAAAAGAAACCTCAAAACTATTAAAGATGCCTAGACATTAATTAACCAATCGATTCATTACAATCGGGAAAGTTATCGCGAGTCTCGAGTGAGGGCAACATCTCGAAGAAATAAGATAATAGCCACGAGATGCATAGCAAGGATGTATGTGATGTTCAATGGAGAAAAGGAAAATTGGATGTTGTCAAGGTTAAAATTAAAGCACTCTCATCCATGTTTTGCTAAAAAATTTGTCAACTATCATGCGTATAAAGAGATGACCATACATGCTATGTGTGTGATTAAGGATAATGATGAGATTGGCATACAACCTAACAAGACCTACCTTGCACTGGCTAATGAGGTGGGTAGGTCATCGAACGTGAATTACTCAAAAAAGGAGGTGAGAAATTACATTACAGGTAAACTCCATAATGTAGATGTTAAGAAGATGTTAGAGTATTTCCTGCAAATGAAATAGATCAACCAAAACTTCTTTTATGCAATAGATGTTAACAAGGGGTTACAAGTTAAGGATTACACTTTGGGTATATGCAAGGCGTAGGAAAATGTATAAATATTATGGCAAGGGGGTGTCGTTTGATACCACATAGAGGGAAAAAAGTATGTATGTTTATGTGTGAAAGCCTTTTTGTTCTATAGTTGTTGTACGTTCTTACTTGTGGTTAGTGTTCCTACAGGCATGGACTACCGTTTGTCAGTATCAATCAATCTAAAACAACTCCAAACATATGATTAGTAAAAAAAACTTCACTAAAAATGTAAAAAATTTGATTTAAACCTAAGAAAACTATTAAAAAAACATCAAAACTACTAAAGATGCCTAGACATCACAATACCAAACTTAGAACTTTACTTATCCTCAAGTAAAAAGAAGAGTAAATAGAGTTTATCTTAATGAAAAGAATTGAAGAGTTTGTAAATACAGTCCAAGTAAAAGTGGGGTTTACAATAATCTTCATAATTATATGCGGACTTCTCTTATCTTGATGAGTTTTGCATACTTAGGAATCAAGAATCTTCAAATACTCAACTCCAAATTGTATGACCTTGGAAGCAATTACTTAACAATTTAGCCAAAAAAGATGTTTGAAGTCTTTGACCCTAAGTATTTTGTCTCAAGGCAGCTCTTCGGTTTTCAATTGATAAAAAATCTAATTCAAATATTTAGAAATGATATATTTGACAGCAAAACTTGCCTTTCGATTTCACGAGACACATCATCTCAGTCTGTATATGTCATTATTTTTTTTGGGGGGTGTTTGGATTGAGTACGTTGGACTCAATTGATTTCGCAAGTATTTCTTGCTAGTTAAGTTTCTCCCTATCACCCTCGGGCTACAATGTTGTGTTGTTCTCGTGTACTGAAATAGGCAGTACATTCTCTTTGCTATAGGACCATTGTTTTTGTCATCATCGTTGGCAGTCGCCGAAGCTTTTTTCTATGTGCAGTGAGTGTTCTCCTTTTAATGATGGTTTTATTTTGCCATTACATGCTTGACTTTGGCTAACTTACCTTTTTTTTGCTAGCGGTGATGCATCCCTGTTTGGAAAGTAACACCTAGAAGCACATCATACGAGATATAGCACGTAAAAATGCTCGAAGATTTTACCCGTAAGACAAGAGACAAAGACTCAGAGTCTTGTAAAAGAAACTTTTGTGTTACTCTAAAAGAGACATCCTCATAATGAATTTACGATTTTATGTGTTACAACACCTAATTGCAAAATCTAATAAAAACAACCAAAAACCATAACTAGTCCCTTCTATTAATCAATTCATTGCACTGAAGTAGTCTTTATTAACCCAATCACATGGGTCACAAACAATCCCTTCTAACAAAATAAAAAAGAAACATTTATAAACTATAAAAAGATCATCCATGAAGAAAGATGTATTTGAAATCTTGTAATAAGAACTAGTTTGTTCTATTTATTCATTGATTCGACTAGATTAGGTGTTATTAATTTTCTCACATATATAACCAACAATTCTTTCAAAAAAATATAAAGAAGAACATCCACAATCATAAGCTAAGAAATGTAAACCCCGCTAAATTAGTAAATAATTAGTCAATAAATTAAATTTTAAAAAAATAAAAAATGTGAATATTATATTAAAATAGGATAGATCTCTTTAAAACGAGAATTTTGATACTAATTTCGAAAAATTTGGCTCAAGATTGGGCTGAACGAACCGAACTGGTTGAACCGGGCCCAAACCGAACTTATTGGCCCAACCAAATCACTTAACATATGAGCTAAGGCTCATATCCTCCCCTTTCAGCATGTAAAACATGTTGAAGATGTCAAGAAGGGGGAAGAACTTGTGGTAAGCTCCAAAACCCTCATTATGATTTAAATCCACCATAACTTCTTGCTCTGAGCTCCAATCGCTGCATCGTTTACGGTCACACGTCCACCGCGTTGAGCTCTATAATTCTATCGGATCAATTTCATAGGTAAGCTTCAATATTACCCCAGCCTCTCTATCCCTCAAATTTTGAAATTAAAGAGAATTCAAGTTGAGAAATTATTGATTTTGGTTCTCTAGGTTCAATCTAGCTTGTGGAGCTTGTTGGACTTGGCTCTCTTGGTTCGTGGGTACGGTAAGGATTATTAACCCTTGTTAATTCATTGAGTTAGTGTATGAGTATTGAATTTTATATATGGGTATGTGAAATTAGGTGTGTATACATATATTGGAGTTTGATTTTGGGCATTGAAATGCTTGGTAGAGGATTAGTGTTGATGCTTTGGTGATTTTGGACCTTGGAGCTGTGTTTGGCTTAGTGGGTTGCCTTGGACAGGCGTGGAAATCGGCCAAGGTATGGTTTAGGTTTCGCGTATATAATATATAATGTCGTGTGAAAATTTAGTCTAGAGAACCATAGGATAAGCTGGAATGATTATGTGTATTGAATGTTTAGTTATAATGATATGATTTGAGCATGTGTGGTGTTCACTTGATTTTGTTGGTATTGGAATGATGCATGATGATGTGATGATGTTTGAAGAACTTGTGATCATGGCAATATCTATATATAGGTTGGTGTGTTGATGTTTGTTGACAAACTTGTGAAGTTTAGGTTGAAGTGAGATGTTGAGAAATGGTAGGATTGTAAAGATTGTTATGATATTCATAAAGGTATGTTATATTGATGATTATAGGTATGATGAGTTGGGTTGGAATGAGTTTTAAAAAGAAAATGAGGTTCTAAAGTTTCTGTGAAATATGGATTTTAGCCGAACTTCGGCGACCCATAACTTGCCTTCCGGACCTCCAAATGATTTCAAACTAGTTTTATATGAAAATTGGGTCCATGAAGTTTACGCCGTTCGAAAAATGGAAAAATTTATGCGCGTCGGAAGTTGGGATTAAAAATGGTGCAATTTTGCAGCCTTTTAGACTTACGCAAATTTTTTGAAAAACGTACACTCATGCGTACGCGTGGCCCACACGTATGTGTGACTCGGCATTTGAGTACGTGACCAGTTGCTCGCAATGTAACACCCCACCACACTAAACTTTACGCTTAAGTCGTAAAACGAAGGTGGTGTGGTATTACAACCTCTAAAATAAAATGAGTACATATAATAGCAGAAGAATTATAATATGCTAGGAGCCTTGAAGAATAGGGGAAATAAAAATCGCGAAATAAAAGCGCAACGCTCAAGAACGAGTTAACTTGCTTGCTAAGAAAACCATATCTATTAAACATAAGATAACTGATGAGCGGATAATTTATACGCTTTTTGGCATTATTTTTAGGTAGTTTTTAATATGATTTAGTTAGTTTTTAGTATATTTTTATTAGTTTTTAAGCAAAATTCATATTTCTGGACTTTACTATGAGTTTGTGTGTTTTTCTGTCATTTCAGGTATTTTCTGACTGAAATTGAGGGACCTGAGCAAAAATCTGATTCAGAGGCTGAAAAGGGACTGCAGATGCTGTTGGATTCTGACCTCCCTTCACTCAAAATGTATTTTTTGTAGGTACAGAAACCCAAATGGCGCGCTCTCAATTGCGTTGGAAAGTAGACATTCTGGGCTTTCCAGCAATATATAATAGTTCATACTTTGTCTGAGTTTTGATGATGCAAACTGGCATTCAAACGCCAACTTCCTGCCCTATTCTGGTGTTAAACGCCAGAAACAGGATAAAAGTTGGAGTTAAAAGCCCAAACTGGCATAAAAGCTGGCGTTTAACTCCAAAAAAAGTTTCTACATATGAAAGCTTCAATGCTCAGCTCAAGCACACACCAAGTGGGCCTAGAAGTGGATTTCTGCATCATTTACTTATTTCTGTAACCCTAGTAACTAGTTTAGTATAAATAGGACTTTTTACTATTGTACTCACATCTTTGGATTATCCTTAGATCATCTTTGATCAGTTTTATGCTATCTTAGACTTTTATGGAGGCTGGCCATTCGGCATGCCTGGACTTTCATCACTTATGTATTTTCAACGGTGGAGTTTCTACACCTCATAGATTAAGGTGTGGAGCTCTGCTGTTCCTCGAGTATTAATGCAAAGTACTATTGTTCTTCTATTCAATTCAAGCTTATTCTTATTCCAAGATATTCATTCGCACACAAGAACATGAAAAATGTGATGATCAAGTAACATTCATCACCATTCTCACTTATGAACGCGTGCCTGACAAACACTTCCGTTTTACATGAAAACAAGCTTGAATGCATATCTCTTGGGTCCCTAATCAACGATTCACATCGTTTCCCCTCTGACAATGGGGCATCTGAATCTGAGATTAGAACCTTTTTGGTATAGGCTAGAAATAATTGGCAGCATTCCTGAGATCCAGAAAGTCTAAACCTTGTCTGTGGTATTCCGAGTAGGATCTGGGAAGGGATGACTGTGACGAGTTTCAAACTCGCGACTGTGGGGTGCAGTGACAGTGCGCAAAAGGATCATTGGATCTTATTCCGATACGATCAAGAACCAACAGCTGATTAGCCATGCGGTAGCTGTGCCTAGTATTTTTCATTCGAGACGAGAAATCCGACAGTTGATTAGCCATACAGAAACCGTAGAGGACCATTTTCACTGAGAGGACGGGAGGTAGCCATTGACAACGGTGATCCCCAACATACAGCTTGCCATGGAAAGGAGTATGAATGATTGAATGAAGATAGTAGGAAAGCAGAGATTCAGAAGGAATAACGCATCTCCATACGCTTATCTGAAATTCCCACCAATGAATTACATAAGTATCTCTATCTTTATTTTATGTTTAATTATCTTTTAATTATCAAAACTCCATAACCATTTGAATCTGCCTGACTGAGATTTACAAGATGACCATAGCTTGCTTCAAGCCGACAATCTCCGTGGGATCGACCCTTACTCACGTAAGGTATTACTTGGACGACCCAGTGCACTTGCTGGTCATCGGCACGAAGTTGTGTATCACGATTTCGTGTACCAAATTTTTGGCGCCGTTGCCGGGGATTGTTCGAGTTTGGAAAACTGACGGTTCATCTTGTTGCTTAGATTAGGTAATTTTCTTCTTGTTTCAACCTTTATTTTATTTTCAAAAAGTTTTCAAAAATCTTTCAAAATTTTTTTCTTCTTTTTCGTTTTTCCAAAATAGCTTTCGAAAAAAAAGAAAACAAACAAAATTAATAAAATCATAAAAACCAAAAATATTTTCTATTTCTTGTTTGAGTTTAGTGTCAAATTTTTAGTTTGGTGTCAATTGCATCTTTTTAATTTTTTCTTAGAAATTTTTGAAAACTCATGCATGTGTTCTTCATGATCTTCAAGTTGTTCTTGATAATTTTCTTTGTTTAATCTTGTGATTTTCTTGTTTTGTGTCTTTCCTAGTTTTTCATATGCATTTTAGAATTATTAGTGTCTAAACATTAAAAATTTCTAAGTTTGGTGTCTTGCATGTTTTTCTTTTCTTAGAAATTTCAAAAAAAAAAAGTTCTTGGTGTTCATCATGATCTTCAAAGTGTGCTTGGTGTTCATCTTGACATTCAAAGTGTCCTTGCATGCATCAGTTATTTTGATTCATGATTTTTATGTTTTATTTCAAATTGGTGTTTTTCTCTCTCATCATTAAAAATTCAAAAAAAAAATCTTTCCCTTATTCTTCTAATAAATTTCAAAATTTTGGATTGACTTAGTCAAAAATTTTTAAAATTTAGTTGTTTCTTATGAGTTAAGTCAAAATTTCAATTTAAAAATCCCATCTTTTCAAAATCTTTTTCAAAATAAAATCTTTTTCATTTTTTCCTTTGTTTTTTGAAAATTTTCAAAAATCTTTTTCAAAACTTTTCAAAATATTTTTCCTATTTTTACCTCATATTTTTCGAAATTAATACTAACAATTAATGTTTTGATTCAAAAGTTTCAAGTTTGTTACTTTCTTGTTAAGAAAGATTCAAACTTTAAATTTTAGAATCATATCTTTTAATTTTTTGTGAGTCAAGTCATTAATTCTATTTTTAAAAATTAAATATTTTTCAAAATAAATTTCAATCATATCTTTTTAATTATATCTTTTTCAAAAATTTGATTTCAAAAATCTTTTCTAAACTTCCTATCTTTTCAAAAATTGATTTTCAAATCTTTTTCAACTAACTAATTGATTTTTTGTTTGTTTTACTATTTCTTATCTTTTTCAAAACCACAACCATTTTTTCAAAAATTTATTTTAAATTTTATTCTTTTTATTTTTGAAATTTCTTCCCCTCTCTCATCTTTTTCTATTTAAACACTAAGATTCCTCCTCTATTGTCAATTCGAACTCCATCTCTCTTTGTGTGTTCGAATTCTTCATTACCTACCTCATCCTTCCATTCTTGTTTTCCTCTGACACCTCAAGGAATCTCTATACTGTGACATAGAGGATTCCATATTTTCTTTATTTTCTTCTCTTTCATATGAGCAGGAACAAAGATAAAGGCATACTTGTTGAAGCTAATCTTGAACCTAAAAGGACTCTGAAGAGGAAGCTAAAAGCAGCTAAAGCACAAAACTCTAAAGAGGATCCCACTGAAATTTTTGAAAAGGAAGCAGCAAAAGAAACAATTATGGCTGAACCAAACAACAATGCAAGAAAGATGCTTGGTGATTTTACTACACCAACTTCCAACTTTTATGGAAGAAGCATCTCAATCCCTGCCATAGGAACAAACAATTTTGAGCTAAAGCCTCAATTAATTTCTCAACTACAACAGAACTGCAAGTTTTATGGACTTCCATCAGAAGACCCTTAGCAGTTCTTAACTGAGTTCTTGCAGATCTGTGATACTGTTAAGACCAATGAAGTTGATCCTAAAGTCTACAAGCTTATGCTTTTCCCTTTTGCTGTAAGAGACAGAGCTAGAACATGGTTGGACTCATAAGCCATAGATAGCCTGGACTCTTGGAATAAGCTGGTCACGGCTTTCTTAGCCAAGTTCTTTCCTCCTCAAAAGTTGAGCAAGCTTAGAGTGGATGTTCAAACCTTCAGACAGAAAGAAGGTGAATCCCTCTACGAAGCTTGGAAAAAATACAAGCAGCTGACCAAAAAGTGTCCTTCTGACATGCTTTCAGAATGGACCACATTAGATATATTCTATGATGGTCTGTCTGAATTTTCCAAGATGTCACTGGACCATTCTGCAGGTGGATCCATTCACCTAAAGAAAACGCTTGCAGAAGCTCAGGAACTTATTGAAATGGTTACAAATAACCAGTTCATGTATACCTCTGAGAGGAATCATGTGAGTAATGGGACGCCTCAAAAAAGAGGAGTTCTTGAAATTGATGCTCTGAATGCCATACTGGCTCAGAACAAAATATTGACCCAACAAGTCAATATGATCTCTCAGAGTCTGAATGGATTACAAAATGCATCCAACAGTACTAAAGAAGCATCTTTTGAAGAATAAGCTTATGATCCTAAGAACCCTGCAATGGCAGAGGTGAATTACATGGGTGAAGCCTTTGGCAACACCTATAATCCTTCATGGAAAAATCATCCAAATTTTTCATGGAAGGATCAACAGAAGCAAGGCTTCAATAATAACAATGGTGGAAGAAACAGGTTTAGCAATAGCAAACCTTTCCCATCATCATCTCAGTAACAGACAGAGCACTCTGAGCAGAATCCTTCTAGCTTAGAAAACATAGTATCTGATCTATCTAAGGCCACTCTTAGTTTCATGACTGAAACAAGATCATCCATTAGAAATTTGGAGGCACAAGTGGGCCACCTGAGTAAAAGGGTTACTGAAACTCTTCCTAGCACTCCCCAAAGCAATACAGAAGAGAATCCCAAAGGAGGGTGCAAGGCCATTGATATAATCAACATGGCCGAAACCTTAGAGGAGGAGGATAACCTGAATCCCAACAAGGAAGACCTCAGGGGACGTCCAATGGTCAGTATGGAATCCTCTAATGAGGAACCAAAGGAATCTGAGGCTCATACAGAGACCATAAAGATTCCTTTGGACCTCTTTTTACCATTCATGAGCTCTGATAACTATTCATCTTTTGAAGAGGATGAAGACATTGTTGAAAGGCAAGTTGCCTAATATTTAGGAGCAATCATGAAGCTGAATGTCAAGTTATTTGGTAATGAGACTTGGGAGGAAGAGCCTCCCTTGCTCACCAATGAACTGAATACATTGGTTCAACAAAATTTACCTCAAAAGAAACAGGATCCTAGCAAATTCTTAATACCCTGTGCCATAGGTACCATGACCTTTGAAAAGTCTCTGTGTGACCTGGGGTCAGGGATAAACATGATGTCCCTCTCTGTAATGGAGAGACTGGGAATCTATGAGGTAGAGGCTGCCAAATTCTCATTAGAGATGGCAGATAAATCCATAAAAAAGGCTTATGGACTAGTAGAGGACGTGCTAGTGAAGGTTGAAGGCCTTTACTTTCCTGCTGATTTCATAATCCTAAACATTAGGAGGGATTAGGATGAATCCATCATCCTTGGAAGAACCTTCCAAGCCACAGCAAGAGCTGTGATTGATGTTGACAGAGGAGAGTTGATCCTTCATGTGAATGAAGAATGCTTTGTAGTAAAGACTCAAGGTTCTCCATCTATAACCAAGGAGAGTAAGCATGAAGAGCTTCTCCCAATACAAAGTCAAACAGAGCCCCCACATTCAAACTCTAAGTTTGGTGTTGGGAGGCCACAGCCAAACTCTAAGTTTGGTGTTGAGAGATCTCAACCATACTCTGATCATCTGTGAGGCTCCATGAGAGCTCACTGTCAAGCTATTGACATTAAAGAAGCGCTTATTGGGAGGCAACATAGTTTTATTTTAATTTTATCTATATTATTTTATTTTCTTTTAGGTTGATGATCATGTGAAGTTGATGCATGAAAACTTGTCTCTCAACAAATTTCCCTTCGGCAAGTATACCGAATTGTCATCAAGTAAAACTCACAATAGAGTGAGGTCGAATCCCACAAGGATTGATTGGTCAAGCAACTTTAGTTAGAAGAATATGCTAGTTGAGCTAAATAGAATTTAGATTGGGAACTTGCAGAAATTTAAATGACTGGAAAGTAAATAACAGAAATTAAAGTGCAGAATCTTAAATGGGGATTTGGGGTAATGAGCATGAAAATAAAGGGCAGAAAGTAAAGAGAAAGGGTAAGATCAGAAATGGGGTAATCATTGGGTTCAGGAGATGTTGCATTCTCCGGATCAAGTTCATTCTCATTTCTTCCTCAATCAATGCATTCATTGATCTCCTTGGCAATCTTAAGTGATTGGATCCCAATTACTTGGCAATCCAATCTCTCTAAGCTTGAACAATTGCCCAATTCCTTGATTTAATTGCTCATGGGAAGAGATAAAGTGCGGTCACTGATTATATGATGAGCGGATAATTTATACGCTTTTTGGCATTGTTTTTAGGTAGTTTTTAGTATGATCTAGTTACTTTTAGGGATGTTTTCATTAGTTTTTATGCTAAATTCACATTTCTGGACTTTACTATGAGTTTGTGTGTTTTTTTGCGATTTCAGGTATTTTTTTTGCTGAAATTGAGGGACCTGAGCAAAACTTTGATAGGAGGCTGACAAAGGACTGCTGATGCTGTTGAAATCTGACCTCCCTGCACTCGAAATGGATTTTCTGGAGCTACAGAACTCTAAATGACGTGCTCTCAACGGTGTTGGAAAGTAGACATCCATAGCTTTCCAGAAATATATAATAGTCCATACTTTATTCGTAATTAGATGACATAAACTGGCGCTCAATGCCAGTTCCATGCTGCATTCTGGAGTCAAACGCCAGAAACACGTCACGAACCAGACTTGAACGCCCAAAACACGTTACAACTTGGCGTTCAACTCCAAGAGAAGCCTCAGCTCGTGGATAGATCAAGCTCAGCCCAAGCACACACCAAGTGGGTCCCAGAAGTGAATTTATGCATCAATTACTTACTTTTGTAAACCCTAGTAGCTAGTTTAGTATAAATAAGACATTTTACTATTGTACTAGTTGTCTTTTGACCACATCTTTGGTCCTTTTCCTATTATTCGAATTTCACATCATATTTTGGGGGCTGGCCATTCGGCCATGCCTGGACCTTCATCACTTATGTATTTTCAACGGTGGAGTTTCTACACACCATAGATTAAGGGCGTGGAGCTCTGCTGTACCTCAAGTTTCAATGCAATTACTACTATTTTCTATTCAATTCGAATTATTCTTATTCTAAGATATTGGTTGCACTTCAACATGATGAATGTGATGATCCGTGACACTCATCATCATTCTCACCTATGAATGCATGACTGACAACCACTTCCGTTCTACCTTAGACCGGGCGCATATCTCTTGGATTTCTTAATCAGGATCTTCATGGTATAAGCTAGAATTGATGGCGGCATTCATGGGAATCCAGAAAATCTACCCTTAAAGAACAAGCATACAAGTAAGAAAGATGAAAGTGAACACTTGAGACATTAAGCTAGCACATTTAACCTAAGCAACGAAACTTAAATGCAGAATTGAAAGTCCTAAACTACTCATGGAAGCATGTTCTATTTCATATATGATTTTCCTTATTTAAAGCTTTGAAAAAGGTAAACTAAGAAGGAACTTCACCACCTTTCACTTGTTGGCATGCTCATGTTCTTCTGCTTCCTTGCCCTCTTTAAGTTTACTTTGTCCGCTTGTGCTTCCTCTCATCCGATTCATTTTGGGTATCTTCCAATCCTCTAGTGCCTTCCTTACTGATTCATGACTTTGTTCTACCCTTTCGAGCTCCACTCGTGCTAACTCATCCTTTACATCTTCATATTTTGTTATCCCAGGATGCAAAACAGGTAGTTGTCCGACTAGGTACCCAAGCCTGGCTTGGGTATTCACATGATACCCAGTCTCACTCATGTAGACACCTTCCGAAAATGCTCTGTATTCATCGAAAAGATCTGCTTGTTCTCTCTGTTTCCGATGCATCTCATGGATGTGTGCACCTTGATGTGCTTGGATGTTGGTTAGCCTTTGGATGTCTTCTTGTTGTTGATCTTGCTTCTGATTCAGGTTATGGAAGGATTCACTCTATTGTCTCCCTTGTTCTATTTGCTGGTCCATCAATTGTTTTTGCCATTTCCCTTGTTAATTCATCCATCTAGAGAGTGATCCTTCTTGGCGGTCTATTAATTGCATTTGAAACTCCCTTTGTGCCCCTTGATTTTCCATGCATTGCCTAGATAAGGTATCAATAGCCTCTTGCAATTGGTGCATGCTTAAGGTGGTTGGGGTTTGCTCCTGTGGATGTTGTTCTTCTTCAGCTTGATGGGCTGGCCTCTTTCGTACCCTTCGTGGAGGTAGTGGAGCTGCAGCAGCATGCATCCGACGATAAGTGATTGGAATACCAATCTTTATCCACTCGGGGTTTTCATCCTCAAATATCACCCTAGCCAGTTTGCAAAGACGAAAAATAGTGCTGGGATAACCCAACTTTTCTCCAGAATCGCTCTTCTCAGCAAGCTTCCGAATGCCTTGGGCTGTGAGCTCATGAGCCTTGATCTCCTTACAGGGAGGATGGATCTCCTTACAATTTCGAACCAACCTTTAGCCTCAGGGAGGAGATCTCCTCTTTTTATAAATTTGGGCTTCCTCTTGGGGCCTCTTTCCCAATCTGCTCCTTGCACACATATATCCTGTATAATCTGGTCATAATTGGGGTTTTTGTCCATTCTCGAGTGATAGCTCTCCTCTTCAAAGGGTATGCTTCTCAATTTCAACACTCTCATGATAGTCATGGGACTAAAATCCACCATGATCCCTCTCACAAAACTTGTGTATGAGTCATCCGCCTTGTCTTGTCTAACTGCATTTGCATAGAACTCTCTTACTAGAGTTGCATTCACCCTTGTGATCGGATCGGTGAGGAGCTCCCATCGGCGTTGTTCCACCTTCTTTGTGATTTCTGGACACTCAGCTTTTGTGACTTGAAAGCCACCCATACTGGAGTGCATGATGAAAGGTTCTAAATCGTCCTTCATCAAAAGGAGGATGCTCTATGGGTTCCTTCCCCTTTTGTCTCTTGGAGCTTGATGATGCGATGCAAGATTGTTGATGTGTTGGCTATTCTCAAGATGGCTAGGAGGGTGTATGTGAAGCCTTTGGTGGAGGATGATGTGTGTATGCCCGAAAGAAGAGAGTGGGAAGGGTGAGAATTTGAAGTGTGTACAGAGAGGTTGTATGAAGGGGTTTATATAGAAAGATGGCAATTGACTGAAGGGTGTGGATTGATGGTGTTGTTTGATAGTGGACGGTTGGGGTTTTGGGATTGAATGAGCACAAGGATCACCTCCTTTATGGGGGTCTTGGTTCGGTCTTCAAAATTATCCACTCCCAATGTTGCATGGCAACACTTCCAAGGACATTCCCCATAAAGACAAGTGTGAAATTCCCTTGGTGTAGTGGCCGAATCTCCCTTCCTCAATTGTCCTATCAAGTACCATCAATGTCTTTTTTGATTCCCTATATACGAAGAAAAAGTGAAATCGGTTATTTGAAAATTTTGGTGGGAAACCTTAAAGTGTGAACTAGTAAAAAAAATTCTTTTTCTTTTGTTTTTATATGACTAAATGCTTTCCATGAATGCAAATCCATCAACCATTAAGCTTCCCATGCATGCACGTTGGTACACCAAACTTGTTTGTGATCACATGGTGCAACAAGTTTGGGGAATAAATTTTCCTCATAAGGTCTGTTCATACCTCACTTGGTGTGCTTTGAACACCAAACTTATCATGTACTATACGTTGCATGTAGAGGGGCCTTATATTAGTTGTCAAAATTGATTTAGAATTCCATGGAATTTGCCTTATTACTTTTATTAGAGATTTAAGAGCGAGGGTATAGAACATGGGTTGCCTCCCATAAAGCGCTTCTTTAGCGTCATTAGCTTGACGTTTGGTCCTTGTCAAGGTGGCTGATAGTGCTTGAAGTCTTCTCCTCTTGCAGTGAACCTATGTCCATTGGCTTTGTTGACAAGCTCCACATGCTCTAAGGACAAGATTTTATTGATGGTGTACACGGGAGGCAACTGAGATGGAATAGTAGGGAGGTGAGGTGGTATAGATGGAAAGTATGTAGAGATCAATTCATCACCTGGCGAGAAATTTTCTGTAGGAATTTTTTTATTTCTCCATCCTCTTGGGACTTTCTTCTTTGTATCTCTTGATGCTGTCTTGCTTTCTATAGATTCTTTCTCTAAGGGATCCTTGTTGTTGACTTTGCATGACTCTGGTGGTTCTGGTTCCCTTTGGATCACCTTTGAATATGGTTCTTCCTGAATATATAACTTTCCAACCCATGGGATTTCCAGTTGTGTTGTTTGTGCTTCACTGCTTGTTTCTTGCATCAGTGCTTCATTTTGCTCTTCTCTTGATTCTTTGTTTTCTTGACTTGTTTCTTGTGAAAGGTTGAAGACATTGAAAGTGAGCTGTTCATCATGTATTCTCAGTACTAGCTCTCCTCGCTCTACATCTATGAGTGCTCTGGCTGTGGCTAGGAATGGTCTTTCCAGAATGATGGGGTAAATAGGATTCTCATCCATTTCCAGAACAACAAAATCTGTGGGAAGATAGTAGCTCCCAACCTTCACCAGCACATTTTCAACCACTCCTAGTGCTTGTTTTTTAGTTTTGTCAGCCAATCTGATAATTACATCAGTAGGAGTTAGTTCATTGATTTGGAGCTTCTTCATGAGGGAGAGAGGCATTAAGTTGATGCTTGCTCCCAAGTCACAAAGCCCTTTGTCAATCATTGTTTCTCCTATGGCACAAGGAATGTGGAAACTCCCTGGATCCTCCTTCTTTGTGGGTGGCCCTAGTTGAATGAGAGCACTACAATCCCTGTTCATCTTTATTGTTTGTCCACCCTTCAATGGACTTTTTCTGGCTAGTAGCTCCTTTATATACTTGATGTAGAAAGGCATTTGCTGGAGGGCTTTAATGAATGGTTTATTTACATCAAGAGATGCAAACATATCAAGGAACCTTGAATACATTCTCCCTGCTACACCACCTTTAAGCGTGTGGGGAAAAGGTGCATATGGGTTCAATACCTCCTTCTTCTTCAGCTCTTCATTGGATGTAGGTTGGGGTGTATAGCTTCCTTCCTCCTGGCTTTCCTTTTGATTATTTTGGAGGTGTTCTACTCCATTCATACTCCCCTCATCACTTGTAGTTATCATTTTGCATTCTTCCCATCTCATTTTCTTTGTTTCTCCTCTTGGATTTTTCTCTGTATCACTGGAGAATCCATCAGTGGGTTTGGGAATTTGTTGAGATAGATACCCTACTTGGGACTCCAATCTTTTGATGTTTTCTCCTTGGTTCTTGATATTGGCTCGCACTTCTTCCTTAAACACTTTGTTGTCTTGGACTTCTCTGCATAAGTTTTCAAGTAGAGCCTCAATCTTTGAGAGCCTATCATCTGTTAATGATGGTGGGTTGAGATTAGGTGGTTGAGAAGGTTGGTTAGATGGATGTTGGTAAGATCTCTGTGAGGTGTGTTGATGAGTTGTATTGTTGTTGGAATTGAGGTTGTGGCGTCTCTGATCTTGCCCTTAGTCTTGTTGGTTTCCCCACCCAAAGTTGGGGTGATTTCTCCATCCAGAGTTGTAAGTTTTGGAGTATGGATCATGGACTTGTCTAGGTGAGTTTCCAACATAGTTGGCTTGCTCCCAGTCACATTCTTCTCCTATGTTCGCTCCTTCTTGAGCTGACGATGAAGTGATGGCTGTTGCAACTTGGTTTTCCTCTACTTTCTTGGTAAGATCTGCTAGCTGCTTGGTGATCATCTTATTTTGAGCTAACAATGTATCCATGTGGTTCAGCTCCATTACTCCTCTGGTGTTACTTCTTTCGGAGGCATAGTAGTAGTCATTCTTAGCAACTGTTTCAATGACATCTATGGCTTCTTTAATGGTTTTCTTCTTGTTTAGAGAGCCTCCTGATGAATGATCCACAACCTTCTTTGACTCATAGGAAAGCCCTTCATAGAAAATATGAAGTTGAACCCATTCATTGAACATATCTGGTGGACATCTTCTTGCTAAGTCTTTGAACCTCTCATATGCTTCATAGAGAGTCTCACCATCTTGTTGCCTGAAAGTTTGCACCTCAGCTCTCAGCCTGTTGATCTTTTGAGGAGGGTAAAATCTTGCCGAAAATTTGTTCACCACATCTTCCCAATTTGTTAAGCTCTCCTTTGGGAAGGATTCAAGTCATTTGGATGCCTTGTCCCTGAGTGAAAAAGGGAACAAGAGCAGCCTATAGACATCCGGATGGACTCTATTAGACTTCACAGTGTCACAAATTCTCAGGAAGGTGGTTAGATGTTGATTAGGGTCTTCTTGAGCACTTTCTCCAAATGAACAATTATTCTGAACAAGGGTGATGAGCTGGGATTTTAGTTCGAAATTGTTGGCATGTATGGTGGGCTTTTGAATGCTACTTCCACAGTTTCCTGGATTAGGATTGATATAGGAGCCTAGAACTCTCCTTTCTTGCCCAGCACGGTTTGCATGGCATTCTCCAGCATGGTTGTGAGCTTCTTCTTCATGATTGTTCTCCAAATTCTCTTCCATGTTGGGTTCAAAGTACTCTTCCTCTTCCTCAGCACCAATAATTCTTTTCCCTCTTGCTTCCCTTCTTTGTCTCCAAAGGGTTCTTTCAGGTTCTGAATCGAAGGATGTTGAAACTCCCTCTCTTCTCCCTGTCATACAACAGACAGATTGCACAACAGGAGATAAAATAAAAAAACTATTCTTGTTAGAGTAATTGTTAGTGTGAGTGATGCAAATTATCAAACAGTTAGTGGGTTAGTGAGCAGAATTGTAATCAACAAAGAAAGAAAGAACGAAAAATAAAGAGGGTGAAGGGGGTGAGGAAGAAATTAAAACAAACTAAAAGAAATTGACTGAATCAAATAAACAAATAACGAAACAAAAAAAATGCTCAATCTAGTGATCTTCAAACTTAATCATTGTTGATTCAAAATCAATCCCCAGCAACGGCGCCATAAACTTGATGCATGAAAATTTGTCTCTCAACAAATTTCCCTTCGGCAAGTATACCGAATTGTCTTCAAGTAAAACTCACAATAGAGTGAGGTCGAATCCCACAAGGATTGATTGGTTAAACAACTTTAGTTAGCAGAATATGCTAGTTGAGCTAAACAGAATTTAGATTGGGAACTTGCAGAAATTTAAATGACTGGAAAGTAAATAACAGAAATTAAAGTGCAGAATCTTAAATGGGGATTTGGGGTAATGAGCATGAAAATAAATGGCAGAAAGTAAAGAGAATGGGTAAGATCAGAAATGGGGTAATCATTGGGTTCAAGAGATGTTGCATTCTCCGGATCAAGTTCATTCTCATCTCTTCCTCAATCAATGCATTCATTGATCTCCTTGGCAATCTTAAGTGATTGGATCCCAATTCCTTGGCAATCCAATCTCTCTAAGCTTGAACAATTGCCCAATTCTTTGATTTAATTGCTCATGGAAAGAGATGAAATTTGGTCACTAATTATACCACATGTATTTCCAAATCAAAGTGTTGGGAGGATTACATGTCACTATATCCGCCCAAACCCCAATTTGGTCAAACATGAGAAAGCATTTCTAGCATGATCTCCTCATCCCTTTTCCAAGGCTCAAAAGAGATCCAATTATGGAGAGTTTCTTTTCCAAGACAACTAACCAATTGAATTAAGATCGAAAGTTTTCTAGTAAGATCAAGAGAAAAGAAAGAAGAAGAAGAATGAAAACTATAATTGATCCATCAAATTACAACAGAGCTCCCTAACCCAATGAAAGGGGTTTAGTTATTCATAGCTCTAGAAATGAAAAATGGCAGAAAAGAAGAATCCATGCTAAAAGTGCAAAAAAGTAAATATACAAAGAGTAGTTCCCAAAAGTGCCCAGCTCCTCTATAGTTCAAAACTACTCCTATATATACTACTCCTCTTGATCTTCTAGTGAGTTCTTCAAGTCTTGGATGTGGGCTCTGGATCTTGAGTTGAAGCAATTCTCATCTTTAGTGGGCCCAGCTTGCAGAGAAATATGAATTAGGCTTGGGCATTTAGTAAGATTAACGTTGAGTGTCATTGTGGGTTCGAGAACGTTAGTGGCATTCACTTTTTCCACTAACATTCCACCCTCATGTACCCACGTTAACTCCAACGTTAGTGGTCTTAACGTGACCACTAACGTTGCCTTCTCAATTTTTGGCCAACATTATTGGGACTCACTTTTCCCAATAACGTTGGCTTATACCCCTTCGCGAGCGTTATTGGGAATCACTTTTCCCATTAACGTTGCTTGGTGCCTTTTGTTCCTACATTAGAGTTCACGTTAGTGTAGCTAACGTGACTCTTAACGTGGGTGTGTCTCACCTTCGAGAGCATTAGTGACACTCACCTTTGTCACTAACGCTCTAAATGCCCAAATTCTCTACGTTAGAACTCACGTTAACTAAGTTAACATGGCTCTTAACGTAGTAGTGATGCCATCTTCCAATGTTAGTGACAAAAGTGAGTGTCACTAACGTTGTCTCCTTGATCTCAACTCCACGTTAACTTTCACGTTAATGGTCTTAACGTGAAAGTTAACGTAGGCAATGCTAGTTGGTCCAACGTCAGTGACAAAAGTGAGTGTCACTAATGTTGGCTTTTGTTTTCCTCTTCCACGTTAGAGTTCACGTTAACTAAGTTAACGTGACTCTTAACGTGGATCATTGCCAAGTTTTTCAACGTTAGTGGTGTTCACTTTTACCACTAACGTTGGAGAAAAACGTTATTGGTGTTCACGTTTTCTCTTAACGTTGGAGTTCTCTTTTGCTTCTACCTTAACTACCACGTTAACTTAGTTAACATGGCAAGTAACGTGAGCTATGGATGGCTTCACAGGCGTTATTGGTGATCACTTTTCTCATTAACGTTGCAAGCTTTTTACCATTCCACGTTAGTGTTTACGTTAACTAGGTTAACGTGAATACTAACGTGGTTCTTCCTTGCTTCCTTTTCCCTGAAATCAAGAAATTAAAGTGCATCAAAGCTCTAGCCAAAGTCATGAGATTATGCATCATCAATTTATCATGCAATTCTAGCAAAATTCTCATGAAATTATGCAAAGTTCACAATAGTTGCTTGAATTAAGGTGTAAGTGTAATTTCATCCAAAACTTGCCTTATTCACTAAGAAAATGCATGAAACTACCCTAAAACAATAAAGAAAAGGTCAGTGAAACTGGCCTAGATGCCCTGGCATCAGAAGTCACAAAGACAATTACAAAAATAAAGAAAAAATAAAAAACAGCATTGAAAACAACACACCTTGGAGGAAGGACTTACTAGCGTTTAAACGCCACTAAGGGTAGCAAAATGGGCGTTTAAATGCCCAATCTGGCACCTTTCTGGGCGTTTAAACACCAGAATAGGTCTCCAGACTGGCGTTTAAATGCCAGAATAGGGCAACAAACTGACGTTTAGACGCCAGAACAGGGCAGCAGATTGGCGTTTAAACGCCAGAATTGCACTCTAAGGAGTTGTGAACGCCCAATTGGAGCAGGGATGAAGAATTCCTTGACCCCTTAGGATCTGTGGACCTTACAGGATCCCCACCAACCTCAATTCACTCTTTCTCATCTTCACACCTTTCTACAACACTCTTCACCAATCACCTCCATATCTCTTCCCCAAATACCCTTCACCAATCACCTCCTTAACTCTTCCCCAAAAACCATACCCACCTTCAAAATTCAAAACCATTTTCCTCCCAAACCCACCCAAACCATTCGGCCACTTTCCCTATAAATACCTCCTTCACCCCTTCATTTTCACACATCACGAATACCTTCTACCCTTAGCCGAACCCTATACACCCTCCATCTCCTCTATTTTCTTCTTCTTCTACATCTTTCTTTCTTCTTTTGCTCAGGGACGAGCAAATATTTTAAGTTTGGTGTGGTAAAAGTAGTGCTTTTTATTTTTCCATAACAATTTATGGAACCTAAGGCCAGAGAAACCTCTAGAAAGAGGAAAGGAAAGGCAACTGCCTCCACCTCTGAGTCATGGGAGATGGAGAGATTCATCTCAAAGGTCCATCAAGACCACTTCTATGAAGTTGTGGCCAAGAAGAAGGTGATCTCTGAGGTCCCTTTTAGGCTCAAAAGGGCGAATATCTGGAGATCCGACAAGAGATCCGAAGAAGAGGTTGGGAAGTTCTTGCCAACCCCATTTAACAAGTCGGAATCTTAATGGTTCAAGAGTTTTATGCAAACGCATGGATCACTAGGAACCATGATCAAAGTATGAACCCAAACCTAAAGAATTGGCTTACAATGGTTCAGGGGAAATACTTAGATTTTAGTTCAGAAAACGTGAGGCTTGCGTTCAACTTGCCAATGATGGAAGAAAATGCACGCGCCTACACTAGAAGGGTCAACTTTGATCAAAGGTTAGACCAAGTCCTCATGGACATATGTGTAGAAGGAGCTCAATGGAAAAGAGACTCAAGAGGCAACCCGGTTCAATTGAGAAGACCGGATCTTAAGCCTATGGCTAGAGGATGGTTGGAGTCCATCCAACGCTCTATCATTCCCACTAGCAACCGATCTGAGGTAACTGTGGATCGGGCCATCATGATCTATAGTATCATGATTAGAGAGGAAGTAGAAGTTCATGAAATCATACCTCTAGAACTCTACAAGGTGGCTGACAAGTCCTCACCTTTGGCAAGATTAGCCTTTCCTCATCTCATATGTCACCTTGGCTATTCAGCTGGGATTGTCATAGAGGGAGACATTCTCATTGAAAAGGACAAGCCCATTACTAAGAAAAGGATAGAACAAACTAGAGAGCCCATTCATGGCACTCAACAAGAGCATGAGGAAGTCCCTCATGAAGAAATCTCTGAGATGCCTCAAGTGATGCAATTTCCTCCACACAATTATTGGGAGCAACTCAACACTTCTTTGGGGAGCTTGAGTTACAACATGGACCAATTAAGGGCGGAACACCAAGAGCACTCCATAATTCTCCATGAGATTAGAGAAGATCAAAGAGCTATGAGGGAGGAGCGACAAAGGCAAGGAAGAGACATGGAGGAGCTCAAGAGCACCATTGGTTCTTCAAGAGGAGGAAGACGCCACCCTCACTAAGGTGGACTCATTCCTTAATCTCCTTGTCTATTTAATTTTCTGTTTTCAATTTTTAGGCTGTATGTTCTATCTATGTTTGTGTATTCACTACATGATCATTAGTGTCTAGTGTCTATGTCTTAAAGCTATGAATAACTCCATGAATCCTTCACCTCTCTTAAATGAAAAATGTGCTTAATTACAAAAGAACAAGAAGTACTTGGATTTCAAATTTTATCTTGAAACTAGTTTAATTATTTTGATGTGGTGGCAATCCTTTTTGTTCTCTGAATGAATGCATGAATAGTGCATATTTTTTATCTTGTTGTTTATGAATGTTAAAGTTGTTGGCTCTTGAAAGAATGATGAACAAAGAGAAATATTATTGATAATCTGAAAAATCATGAAATTGATTCTTGAAGCAAGAAAAAGCAGTAAATAAGAAAGCTTGCGAAAAAAATGGCGAAAAAAGAGAAAGAGAAAGAAAAAGCAAGCAGAAAAAGCCAATAGCCCTTTAAACCAAAAGGCAAGGGTAAAAAGGATCCAAGGCTTTGAGCATTAATGGATAGGAGGGCCCAAGGAAATAAAATCCAGGTCTAAGCGGCTAAATCAAGCTGTCCCTAACTATGTGCTTGTGTCATGAAGGTCCAAGTGAAAAGCTTGAGACTGAGTGGTTAAAGTCGTGATCCAAAGCAAAAGAGTGTGCTTAAGAACTCTGGACACCTCTAACTGGGGACTTTAGCAAAGCTAAGTCACAATCTGAAAAGGTTCACCCAGTTATGTGTCTGTGGCATTTCTGTATCCGGTGGTAATACTGGAAAACAAAGTGCTTAGGGTCACGGCCAAGACTCATAAAGTAGCTGTGTTCAAGAATCAACGCACTGAACTAGGAGAATCAATAACACTATCTAAAATTCTAAGTTCCTATAGATGCCAATCATTCTGAATTTCAAAGGAAAAAGTGAGATGCCAAAACTGTTCAGAAGCAAAAAGCTACAAGCCCTGCTCATCTAATTAGGAATAAGTTTCATTGATACTGTGGGATTCATTGTATATTCTCTTCTTTTTATCCTATTTTGTTTTCAGTTGCTTGGGGACAAGCAATAATTTAAGTTTGGTGTTGTGATGAGCGGATAATTTATACGTTTTTTGGCACTGTTTTTATATAGTTTTTAGTATGATTTAGTTAGTTTTTAGTATATTTTTATTAGTTTTTAAGAAAAATTCACATTTCTGGACTTTACTATGAGTTTGTGTGTTTTTTTGTGATTTCAGGTATTTTCTGGCTGAAATTGAGGGACCCGAGCAAAAATCTGATTCAGAGGCTGAAAAATGACTGCAGATGCTGTTGGATTCTGACCTTTCTGTACTCGAAGTGAATTTTCTGGAGCTACAGAAACCCAAATGCGCGCTCTTAACTGTGTTGGAAAGTAGACATCCAGGGATTTCCATCAATATATAATAGTTTATACTTTGCGCTAGTTTTGAAGACGTAAAATGGCGTTAAAACGCCAGCTCTCTGCCCTTTTCTCGCGTCAAAATGCCAGAATTGGCATAAAAGTTGGAGTTAAATGCCCAAACTGGCACCAAAGCTGGTGTTTAACTCCAAGGAAGACCTCTACATGTGTAAAGCTCAATGTTCAGTCCAAGCACACACCAAGTGGGCCCGGAAGTGGATTTCTACATCATTTACCTATTTCTGTAAACCCTAGTAGCTAGTTTAATTATAAATAGGACCTTTTACTATTGTATTTTCATCTTCGGATCATAGAGACAATTTTGGATATCATATTTTCATATTTGGGGAGGCTGGTCATTCGGCCATGCCTGGATCTCCAGACCACTTATGTATTTTCAACGGTGGAGTTTCTACACACCATAGATTAAGGTGTGGAGCTCTACTGTTCCTCGAGTATTAATGCAATTACTACTATTTTCTATTCAATTCAAGCTTATTCTTGTCCTAAGTTATTCACTCGCACTTCAACTTGATGAATGTGATGATCCGTGACACTCATCATCATTCTCACCTATGAACGCGTGACTGACAACCACTTCCGTTCTACTTAAGATTGAGCGTGTATCTCTTAGCCTCCATTCCGAAAGATCGGAGTCTTCGTGGTATAAGCTAGAATTATTGGCGGTCATTCCTGAGATCCGAAAAGTCTAAACCTTGTCTGTGGTATTCCGAGTAGGATCTGGGAAGGGATGACTGTGACGAGCTTCAAACTCACGAGTGCTGGGCGTAGTGACAGACGCAAAAGGATCACTAGATTCTATTCCAACATGATCGAGAACCGACAGATGATTAGCCGTGCGGTGACAGCGCATTTGGACCATTTTCACTGAGAGGACGGGAGGTAGCATTGACGCCGGTGAAACCTAACATACAGCTTGCCATGGAAAGGAGTATGAAGGATTGGATGAAGGCAGTAGGAAAGCAGAGATTCAAGAGGGATGAAGCATCTCCATACGCTTATCTAAAATTCTCACCAATGAATTACATAAGTATCTCTATCTTTATTTTATGTTTTATTTATCTTTTAATTATGAAAACTCCATAACCCATTTAAATCTGCCTGACTGAGATTTACAAGGTGACCATAGCTTGCTTCAAGCCGACAATCTCCGTGGGATCGACCCTTACTCACGTAAGGTATTACTTGGATGACCCAGTGCACTTGCTGGTTAGTTATGCGAAGTTGTGACAAAGTGTGATTCACGTTTGAGAGCTCTAAGTCTTTGGCACCATTGTTGATGATCACAATTTCGTGCACCAGCAATCCTAGAACAACACTCAGATTATAGAGCTTAAAGTATTAAACAGAAGCCATAAAAGGTGGTTTTCTAAGAATATTTAAACCTAACTTAAATTAATCTTAAATCTAAGTCCCATACTGCTGTTCCTCCATACCTCCAACTCCATCATGCATTTTCACAGACAAATAAACAGATAAAGGCAAGCACAAGAAGGTTACAATTACTGTTGGTAACAAATACACATTTAACATAGCAAATACATCTAGGCACACCCAATTAAAGCACAAGCAAGTAGTTCAAGTAATATGCATATGATGCATGCCTGTCCTATGGCTGATGAGGCTCATCTGTCGGTTATCCAGCCAACCCGACAAGTCAGAATTGTACTTGGTGCACGAATTTGTGATTCGCACAACTAACCAGCAAGTGCACTGGGTCGTCCAAGTAATACCTTACGTGAGTAAGGGTCGATCCCACGGAGATTATTGGTTTGAAGCAATCAATGTTTATTTTATTAGTCTTAGTTAGGATGTCAAAGTGTTTAAAATTGTGAGTTGGAATTATCAGATTTGATTGGAAAGATAAACGTGAACAATAGAGTTACTTGTTTATAAAGGACTGGGGAATATGTTGGGGTTTTGGAGATGCTTTGTCCTTTGACTTCAACTCTTCCTTGAAATCCTTCAACACACGCAAGGCTCCTTCCATGGCAAGCTCTATGTAGGGTGTCACCGTTGTCAATGGCTACTTCCCATCCTCTCAGTGAAAACGTTCCTATGCTCTGTCACAGCACGGCTAATCATCTGTCGGTTCTCAATCAGGTTGGAATAGAATCCATTGATTCTTTTGCGTCTGTCACTAACGCCCAGCCCTCAGGAGTTTGAAGCACGTCACAGTCATTCAATCCCAGAATCCTACTCGGAATACCACAGACAAGGTTTAGACTTTCCGGATTCTCATGAATGCTGCCATCAATCCGGCTTATACCACGAAGATTCTGTTGGGGAATCTAAGAGATATTCATTCAGTCTGATGTAGAACGGAGGTGGTTGTCAGGCACACGTTCATGGATTGAGGAAGGTGATGAGTGTCACGGATCATCACCTTCTTCACAATTAAGTGCGAATAAACATCTTAGATAAGAACAAGCGTGTTTGAATAGAAAACAAAGGAATTGTGATAAATCATCGAGACGCTGCAGAGCTCCTCACCCCCAACAATGGAGTTTAGAGACTCATGCCGTCACAAAGTATGTAATTTAGATCTGAAAATATCATGAGGTACAAGAAATGTCTGTAAAAGTTGTTTAAATAGAAAACTAGTAACCTAGGTTTACAGAAAATGAATAAACTAAGATAATTGGTGCAGAAATCCACTTCTGGGGCCCACTTGGTGTGTGCTGGGGCTGAGATTAAAGCTATCCACGAGTAGAGGCCTTTCTTGGCGTTAAACTCCAGGTTATGACGTGTTTTGGGCGTTCAACTCCGGATCATGACGTTTTTCTGGCGTTTAACTCCAGACAGCAGCATGAACTTGGCGTTAAACGCCAAGTTACGTCGTCTATCCTTGCGCAAAGTATGGACTATTATATATTGCTGGAAAGCCCTGGATGTCTACTTTCCAACGCCGTTGAGAGAGCGCCAATTGGACTCCTGTAGCTCCAGAAAATCCATTTCGAGTGCAGGGAGGTCAGGATCCAACAGCATCAGCAGTCCTTTTTCAGCCTAAGTCAGATTTTTGCTCAGCTCCCTCAATTTCAGCCAGAAAATACCTGAAATTACAGAAAAATACACACACTCATAGTAAAGTCCAGAAATATGATTTTTGCTTAAAAACTAATAAAATTCTATTAAAAACTAATTAAAACATACTAAAATCTACATGAAATTACCCCCAAAAAGCGTATAAAATATCCGCTCATCACAACACCAAACTTAAACTGTTGCTTGTCCTCAAGCAACTAGATAAATAAAATAGGCTTTAGCAGAAATTAAGAAGTAATAATATTTTAGAGTTTTAAATGAAGCTCATATTCTTATTAGATGAGCGGGGCTTATAGCTTTTTGTTTCTGAACAGTTTTGGCATCCCCCTGTATCTTTAAATTTTTAGAATAATTGGCATCCTTAGGAACTCAGAATTCAGATAGTATTCTTGACTCTCCTAGTGTAGTATGTTGATTCTTGAACACAGTTATTTTATGAGTCTTGGCTGTGGCCCTAAGCACTTTGTTTTCCAGTATTACCACCAGATACATAAATGCCACAGACACATAACTGGGTGAACCTTTTCAGATTGTGACTTAGCTTTGCTAAAGTCCCCAGTTAGTGGTGTTCAGAGCTCTTAAGCACACTCTTTTGCTTTGGATCACGACTTTAACCACTCAGTCTCAAGCTTGTAACTTGGACCTGCATGCCACAAGCATATGGTTAGGGACAGCTTGGTTTAGCCGCTTAGGCCTGGATTTTATTTCCTTGGGCCCTCCTATCCATTGATGCTCAAAGCCTTGGATCCCCTTTTTACTCTTGGCTAGTGCTCATGGCTTGTTTTTTTTTTTTTTTTTTCTGAACTGCTTTTTCTTGCTTCAAGAATCAATTTCATGATTTTTCAGATCATCAATAATATTTTTCGTGTTCCTCATCCTTTCAGGAGCCAATATTCATCAAATTCAAAGTACAATTTATGCACTGTTCAAGCATTCATTCAGAGAACAAAAAGTGTTGCCACCACATATAATTAATTATAGTCTTTATTACTAAGAGCTCAAAAATATAAATTACTTCTTTATTCAAAAAAAAAAAATTCTACTACTTTACTTATGCCTGATGATGATGAGAAAAATACATTATAGCTTAATTGGATATAAAATCAAAATAGACATACTAATTATTACTACTATATATCTCCTAAGGTGAACTTTCTAAAATAAAAACATTATCACTAAGTTAAAGCAGGAAAAGAAAAGGAAAAAAAAAACTGGAACTCAGCAACCTGTTGTTTTGGGGAGTAGGTGCTCCTCTAATATGTGTGGTGCTTTTTCATGGATTAATCTTTTGGCACTTCAGCTCCCTTAGATCACGCCCTTGCTCCTCCTGTTCCTTGAGCAGTTTGCAAATCATGCTACTTTGATTTTTCTGTTCTTCCTTTATTTGATCCATAGCTTCTTGCAATCTGGAGATAGAAGCTTCAAGATGTTCCCAATATTCGAATTGGGGAAGTTCTGGGAGGGCTTCTTGTGCTCTTCTCTTGGTTGGATCATCTTGTTGCTGTTGTCTGACCATTGATGTTCCAGTAATGGGCTTTTCAATTAGGATATATTCAGTTATTCCCATCTTTACTCCAGCATCTTTGCAAAGCATAGAAATTAGGCTTGGATAAGCCAATTTGGCGTCCTTAGAGTTCCTGTTTGCTATTTTGTATAGCTCACATGAGATCAACTGATGGACTTCTACCTCTTTTTCCAACATGATGCAGTGAATCATGACAGCTCTTTTTATGGTTACTTCAGAACGGTTGCTGGTGGGTAATATGGAACGCCCAATGAAATCCAGCCAGCCTCTGGCTACTGGTTTTAGATCTTCCCTTTTGAGTTGAACAGGGACGCCAGTCGTGCTGGTGGTCCACTTGGCTCCAGGGATGCATATGTCTTCCAGGATCTTGTCCAACCCTTTATTGACCCTCATCATTCTCCTATTAAAGGAGTCTGGGTCATCTTTCAGTTGAGGAATCTTGAATATCTCCCTGATCTTGTCAGCATTGGTATGAATGATCTTTCCTCTGACTACTGTCTTATGGTCAAAGAGGGCGGCTCCAATGATTCTTTGCCTTTCTGTCTGCCATAAATTAGCATAAAATTCCTGAACCATGTTCTTCCCCACTTTCGTTTCAGGATTGGCCAGAATTTCCCAATTCCTGTTTCGAATTTGCTCTTGGATCTCCGGATATTCATCTTCTTTCAGATCGAATCTGACTTCCGGGATCACTGATCTGTGACTCATTATCTTGTAGTAATGGTCTGAATGTTCTTTAGTTAAGAACTTCCCTTGATTCCAAAGTGGCTTTGGAGTGCTTTCTTTCTTGCCTTTTGGGTTGGGTTGTTTCCCTTTAGGAGCCATGATCAAGAGACACAATAGTTTTTGTGATCACGGGTAAAACACACCAAACTTAGAGCTTTGCTTGTCCTCAAGCAAAAGAGAAGAAAGAAGAGGGATAGGAGGAGAGCAATGTGGAATGGGGATGATGAGGAGGGCGCCGAATACAAGATATAGGGAGGGGGGTGGGTGAGTTTTCGAAAAATAAGAAAGAGATAAGATAGAAGATATGATTTTAAAAGATATGATCAGAAAAAGATATAATTTTTAAAAGAGAAAGATATGAATAATAATTTTAAAAGATAAATTTGAAATTTACTTTTGAAAAAGATTTTTAAAAATATAATCAAGTTTTGAAAACAAATTTGAAAAGATGATGGATTGGATTGGAAAGCCATTTGTTCTTTTGGGTTAAGATACATCTAAAACATTTGCAACATTGGATTTTAGAAATTAGGATAAAAGCTTTTTGGAATTGAAAGTGATAATTTGAAATATGTTTATGCAAGAAATCATGAATTGAAACATAAAAATTTTGAAAAATTATGAAGAAAAACGAATTGTACCTCCTCCCATCATCCTGGCGTTGAACGCCCACATGGTGCATGTTTTGGGCGTTCAACGCCCACATGTTGCTTCTCCTGGGCGTTCAACGCCCAGCTGGTGCTTCTTTCTGGCGTTGAACGCCAGAAAGTCCTTCGTCACTGGGCATTTTTCTGAACGCCCAGGATGCTAGCAGATTGGCGTTAAACGCCCAGAAGGTGCATCTTTCTGGCGTTTAACGCCCAGAAGATGCTCCTTTCTGGCGTTTAACACCCACATAGCTACCCTTACTGGCGTTAAACGCCCAGTGGGAGCTTCTTTTGGGCGTTTAACGCCCAAAGTATTTCTTACTGGCTTTTTCACGCCAGTGAACTTCCAAATTTCCCTGTAACTCTGTGACTTCAACCATTTGCTATTTCACCTTTTGAAGATACTTGAACTTAAACCTGTAAAGAAAGAAAATTTATTTAATTAGTAAATAAACTTAGGAAATGGCTGGGTTGCCTCCCAGCAAGCGCTTCTTTAACGTCATTAGCTGGACTGTCACTGATCTTTAATGAAGTCTCAGTCTTGAGCATTCTTGCTCGAAGTTATCTTCAAGATAGTGTTTAACTCTTTGTCCATTAACAATGAACTTTTTGTTAGAGTCACTATCCTGAAGTTCTATGTATCCATATGGTGATACGTTTGTAATTACATATGGACCTCTCCACCGGGATTTTAATTTCCCAGGGAATAATTTGAGCCTAGAATTGAATAGTAGAACTTTCTGTCCTGGTTTAAAGACTCTGGATGACAATTTCTTATCATGCCATCTTTTTGCTTTCTCCTTGTAAATTTTTGCATTTTCAAAAGTATTGAGTCTAAATTCATCTAGCTCATTTAACTAGAGCAATCGTTTTTCTCCAGCTAACTTGGCATCAAGGTTTAAGAATCTGGTTGCCCAGTAGGCCTTGTGTTCCAGTTCCACTGGCAAGTGACATGCCTTTCCATACACAAGCTGGTATGGAGAGGTCCCTATAGGGGTCTTGAATGCTGTTCTGTATGCCCACAGAGCATCATCCAGGCTTCTTGCCCAATCCTTTCTACGGTTAATTACAGTCCGTTCCAGGATTCTTTTGAGTTCTCTATTTGAGACTTCAGCTTGCCCGTTAGTTTGTGGATGATATGGAGTAGCTACCCTGTGGCTAACTCCATAACGAACCAGAGCAGCATAAAGCTGTTTATTGCAGAAATGAGTGCCCCCATCACTGATTAATACTCTAGGGATACCAAATCTACTGAAGATGTGTTTCTGGAGGAATTTTAACACTGTTTTAGTGTCATTGGTGGGTGTTGCAATAGCCTCCACCCATTTGGATACATAATCCACTGCCACCAGAATATAAGTGTTTGAGTATGATGGTGGGAAGGGTCCCATGAAGTCAATGCCCCATACATCAAACAACTCAATCTCCAAGATCCCTTGCTGAGGCATGGCATAACTGTGGGGTAGGTTGCCTGATCTTTGGCAACTGTCACAATTAAGCACAAACGCTCGAGAGTCTTTATAGAGAGTAGGCCAGTAGAAGCCACTTTGGAGGACTCTTGTGGCTGTCCGTTCACTTCCAAAATGTCCTCCATACTGTGATCCATGGCAATGCCAAAGGATCTTCTGTGCTTCTTCTTTAGGCACACACCTTCGGATTACTCCATCTGCACATCTCTTGAAGAGATATGGTTCATCCCAAAGATAGTACTTTGCATCTGTGATTAATTTTTTTGATTGCACCCTGCTGTACTCTTTGGGTATGAATCTTACTGCCTTGTAGTTTGCAATGTCTGCAAACCATGGCACTTCCTGGATGGCAAACAGTTGCTCATCCGGAAAGGTTTCAGAGATCTCAGTGAGAGGGAGGGACGCCCCTTCCACTGGTTCTATTCGGGACAAGTGATCTGCTACTTGATTCTCTGTCCCTTTTCTGTCTCTTATTTCTATATCAAACTCTTGCAGAAGCAACACCCATCTGATGAGTCTGGGTTTTGAATCCTGCTTTGTGAGTAGATATTTAAGAGCAGCATGATCAGTGTACACAATCACTTTTGATCCTACTAAATAGGATCTGAATTTGTCAATGGCGTAAACCACTGCAAGTAGCTCTTTTTCTGTGGTTGTGTAATTCTTCTGGGCGTCATTTAGAACACGGCTGGCATAGTAAATGACATGCAGAAGCTTGTCATGCCTTTGTCCCAATACTGCACCAATGGCATGGTCACTGGCATCACACATCAATTCAAATGGTAATGTCCAGTCTGGTGCAGAGATGATTGGTGCTGTAACCAATTTAGCCTTCAGAGTCTCAAACGCCTGCAGACACTCTTTATCAAAGATAAATGGCGTGTCAGCAGCTAGCAGGTTACTCAGAGGTTTAGCAATTTTTGAAAAATCCTTTATAAACCTCCTATAGAATCCTGCATGCCCCAGAAAGCTTCTGATTGCTTTAACATTAGCAGGTGGTGGTAATTTTTCAATTACTTCTACCTTAGCTTGATCCACCTCTATTCCCTTGTTCGAAATTTTGTGCCCAAGGACAATTCCTTCATTCACCATAAAGTGACATTTTTCCCAGTTTAAAACCAGGTTAGTCTCTTGGCATCTTTTCAGAACAAGTGCTAAATGGTTAAGGCAGGAGCTGAATGAGTCTCCAAATACTGAAAAGTCGTCCATGAAGACTTCCAGAAATTTTTCCACCATATCAGAGAAAATTGAGAGCATGCACCTCTGAAAGGTTGCAGGTGCATTACACAGGCCAAATGGCATCCTTCTGTATGCAAATACTCCAGATGGGCATGTGAATGCCGTTTTCTCCTGATCCTGGGGATCTACTGCAATTTGATTATAACCTGAATATCCATCCAGGAAGCAGTAGTATTCATGACCTGCTAGTCTTTCTAGCATCTGGTCTATGAATGGTAAAGGAAAATGATCCTTTCTGGTGGCTGTATTGAGCCTTCTGTAATCAATACACATACGCCACCCTGTAACTGTTCTTGTAGGAACCAGTTCATTTTTTTCATTATGAACCACTGTCATGCCACCTTTCTTAGGGACAACTTGGACAGGGCTCACCCAGGGGCTGTCAGAAATAGGATAAATAATCCCAGCCTCTAGTAATTTAGTGACCTCTTTCTGCACCACTTCCTTCATGGCTGGGTTTAGCCGCCTTTGTGGTTGAACCACTGGCTTGGCGTCACCCTCCAGTAAGATCTTGTGCATGCATCTAGCTGGGCTAATGCCCTTAAGATCACTGATGGACCACCCAAGAGCTGTCTTGTGTGTCCTTAGCACTTGAATTAGTGCTTTCTCTTCCTGTGGCTCTAAGGTAGAGCTTATAATTACAGGAAAGGTTTCACCCTCTCCCAGAAATGCATATTTTAGGGAAGGTGGTAATGGCTTGAGCTCGGGTTTAGGAGGTTTCTCCTCTTCCTGAGGGATTTTCAGAGGTTCCACTATTCTCTCTGATTCCTCCAGATCAGGCTGGACGTCTTTAAAGATGTCCTCTAGCTCTGATTCTGGACTCTCAGCCATATTGACCTCTCTTACCAGAGAATCAATAATATCAACACTCATGCAGTCATTTGGGGTGTCTGGATGTTGCATGGCTTTGACAACATTCAATTTGAACTCCTCCTCATTGACTCTCAAGGTTACTTCCCCTTTTTGGACGTCAATGAGGGTTCGGCCAATTGCTAGGAAAGGTCTTCCTAGAATGAGAGTTGCACTCTTGTGCTCCTCCATTTCCAGCACCACAAAGTCAGTAGGAAAGGCAAATGGCCCAACCTTGACAATCATGTCCTCAATCACGCCTGATGGGTATTTAATGGAGCCATCAGCAAGTTGAAGACATATCCTGGTTGGTTTGATTTCTTCAGTTAAACCAAGCTTTCTGATAGTAGATGCAGGTATTAGATTGATACTTGCCCCAAGATCACATAAAGCTTGCTTGGTACAATTACCTTCTAATGTGCATGGTATCATAAAGCTCCCAGGATCTTTAAGCTTCTCAGGTAAGCTTTTCAGAATGACTGCACTGCATTCTTCAGTGAGGTAGACTTTTTCAGTTTCCCTCCAATCCTTCTTATGACTTAAAATTTCCTTCATGAACTTAGCATAAGAAGGTATTTGCTCAAGTGCTTCTGCAAACGGAATCTTTATTTCAAGAGTCCTGAGATAGTCTGCAAAGCGGGCAAATTGCTTATCCTGTTCCGCTTGGCGGAGTTTTTGAGGATAAGGCATTTTGGCTTTGTATTCCTCAACCTTAGTTGCTGCAGGTTTATTACCTACAGAAGTGGGTTGGGAAGCCTTTTTAGAAGGGTTATCATCAGCACTCGTAGGTGACTGATCCTCCACTGGCATTTGAATGCCAGAGGTGGGAGCTGGAGTGGCGTTAGACGCCATTTCCTTGTTTGTTACTGGCGTTTGAACGCCAGAACCATGTTCCCTTTGGGCGTTCAACGCCAGATCCATGCTTGTTTCTGGCGTTGAACGCCAGGAATGAGCATGGGCTGGGCGTTTAGCGCCAGCATTATTCCTCTCTGGGCTCTGATTGTCCTCAGAGGGATTTTGAGTATCCACCTGTTCATTTCTTGGTTTCCTGCTACTTTGAAGTGAGGTATTTAATGTTTTCCCACTTCTTAATTGAACTGCTTGGCATTCTTCTGTTATTTGTTTTGACAGTTACTTTTCTGTCTGCTTTAGTTGCACTTCCATGTTCCTGTTAGCCATTCTTGTTTCCTGTAATATTTCCTTGAATTCGGCTAGTTGCTGAGTTAGAAAATCTAATTGCTGATTGAATTCATTAGCCTGATCCACTGGACTGAGTTCTGCAGTTACTGTTTTAGCTTCTTCTTTCATAGAGGATTCACTGCTTAGGTACAGATGCTGATTTCTGGCAACTGTATCAATAAGCTCTTGAGCTTCTTCAATTGTTTTTCTCATATGTATAGATCCACCAGCTGAGTGGTCTAGAGAAATCTGAGCTTTTTCTGTAAGCCCATAGTAGAAGATGTCTAATTGCACCCATTCTGAAAACATTTCAGAGGGGCATTTTCTTAGCATCTCCCTGTATCTCTCCCAGGCATCATAAAGGGATTCATTATCTCCTTGTTTGAAGCCTTGGATGTTTAGCCTTAGCTGTGTCATCCGTTTGGGAGGGAAATAGTGATTCAGGAATTTTTCTGACAGCTGTTTCCATGTTTTTATGCTGTTCTTAGGCTGGTTATTTAACCACCTCTTAGCTTGATCTTTTACAGCAAATGGAAACAGTAATAATCTGTAGATATCCTGATCTACTTCCTTATCATGTACTGTATCAGCAATTTGCAGAAATTGTGCCAGAAACTCTGTAGGTTCTTCATGTGGAAGACCAGAATACTGACAGTTTTGCTGCACCATGATAATGAGCTGAGGATTCAGCTCAAAGCTGCTAACTCCAATGGAAGGTATACAGATACTACTCCCATATGAAGCAGTAGTGGGGTTGGCATATGATCCCAAAGTCCTCTTGGACTGTTCATTCCTACTTGCTTCCATACTAGATCACAAGAGATAATTTATATGTTGATTTTATTTATTTTATAAAAGTGGAATAAATAAAACGAAATATAAAAAATATTTTGAAAAAAATTTGTGAAAAATTTTTCGAAAAATTTGAAATTGAAATTTGAATTTTATATTAAAAATTTCGAAAAAGTAGTTTTAAAATTGGTTAGAAAATAGAATTTTTTTTGAATTTTGAATTTTATGATGAAAGAGAAAAACACACAAAAGACACAAGATTTAAATTTTTTAGATCTAATGTTCCTTATTTTCGAAAATTTTTGGAGGGAAAACACCAAGGAACACCAAATTTAAAAATTTTAAGATCAAGACACAAGAAAAACTCAAGAACACCTTGAAGATTCACAAGAACACCAAGAACAAAAGAAAGAACACCAAACTTAAAATTTTTAGAAAACCAAGACAAATTTTCGAAAATTAAAGAAAACTTAACAAGAAAACACCAAACTTAGAGTTTGGTACAAGATTTAATCCAAGAAAAATTATTTTTGAAAAAGGTTCCAAAGGGTATAACCAATTATCAAGAACAGCTTGAAAATCAAGGAAGAACCAAGAACACTAACACGAAAATTTTAGAGAAAATATAAAATATGCAATTAACACCAAACTTAGAACAAGACACTAAACTCACGAAAATTAGCAATTAATTAAAAGAAAAATAATAAATTTTGAAAAGAAATTTTTTTTGAAAAGAAACTATCCTATCAAGATTTAATGACTCTATAACAACAAAAATAACAATAAATTATTCCTAATCTAAGAAATAAAATATGCCTTCAATTGTCCAAACTCAATAATCCCCGGCAACGGCGCCAAAAACTTGGTGCACGAATTTGTGATTCGCACAACTAACCAGCAAGTGCACTGGGTCGTCCAAGTAATACCTTACGTGAGTAAGGGTCGATCCCACGGAGATTATTGGTTTGAAGCAATCAATGTTTATTTTATTAGTCTTAGTTAGGATGTCAAAGTGTTTAAAATTGTGAGTTGGAATTATCAGATTTGATTGGAAAGATAAACGTGAACAATAGAGTTACTTGTTTATAAAGGACTGGGGAATATGTTGGGGTTTTGGAGATGCTTTTTCCTTTGACTTCAACTCTTCCTTGAAATCCTTCAACACACGCAAGGCTCCTTCCATGGCAAGCTCTATGTAGGGTGTCACCGTTGTCAATGGCTACTTCCCATCCTCTCAGTGAAAACGTTCCTATGCTCTGTCACAGCACGGCTAATCATCTGTCGGTTCTCAATCAGGTTGGAATAGAATCCATTGATTCTTTTGCGTCTGTCACTAATGCCCAGCCCTCAGGAGTTTGAAGCACGTCACAGTCATTCAATCCCAGAATCCTATTCGGAATACCACAGACAAGGTTTAGACTTTCCGGATTCTCATGAATGCTGCCATCAATCCGGCTTATACCACGAAGATTCTGTTGGGGAATCTAAGAGATATTCATTCAGTCTGATGTAGAACGGAGGTGGTTGTCAGGCACACGTTCATGGATTGAGGAAGGTGATGAGTGTCACGGATCATCACCTTCTTCACAATTAAGCGCGAATAAACATCTTAGATAAGAACAAGCGTGTTTGAATGGAAAACAAAGGAATTGTGATAAATCATCGAGACGCTGCAGAGCTCCTCACCCCCAACAATGGAGTTTAGAGACTCATGCCGTCACAAAGTATGTAATTCAGATCTGAAAATATCATGAGGTACAAGAAATGTCTGTAAAAGTTGTTTAAATAGAAAACTAGTAACCTAGGTTTACAGAAAATGAATAAACTAAGATAATTGGTGCAGAAATCCACTTCTGGGGCCCACTTGGTGTGTGCTGGGGCTGAGATTAAAGCTATCCACGAGTAGAGGCCTTTCTTGGCGTTAAACTCCAGGTTATGACGTGTTTTGGGCGTTCAACTCCGGATCATGACGTTTTTCTGGCGTTTAACTCCAGACAGCAGCATGAACTTGGCGTTAAATGCCAAGTTACCTCGTCTATCCTTGCGCAAAGTATGGACTATTATATATTGCTGGAAAGCCCTGGATGTCTACTTTCCAACGCCGTTGAGAGAGCGCCAATTGGACTCCTGTAGCTCCAGAAAATCCATTTCGAGTGCAGGGAGGTCAGGATCCAACAGCATCAGCAGTCCTTTTTCAGCCTAAGTCAGATTTTTGCTCAGCTCCCTCAATTTCAGCCAGAAAATACCTGAAATTACAGAAAAATACACACACTCATAGTAAAGTCCAGAAATATGATTTTTGCTTAAAAACTAATAAAATTCTATTAAAAACTAATTAAAACATACTAAAATCTACATGAAATTACCCCCAAAAAGCGTATAAAATATCCGCTCATCAGTACTTAGACTATCCCCCGAAGTGCATCCCTAAGAGTCTATGCATAACTTTATCTCAAATAATCAATATTGCTCAGTGGGGGTAACATTCCCAGGAATTTATATAGTGCCCAATCACACTTACGTCGTAGGGTCAACAGAGTATCGAGTTTTCAACCTGGCACACGTGGTGGCAAGCCACGACACTTAATCCAGGGAATCTCGTATCTCAGATTATTCAAATTCATAAGCCATATAAATAATGCAATTATAATTCATCAACATCCACATCATTCTCAATCGCATCTCATTCATCATCATACATCAATCATATTCAATCCTTATCCTTCATTATCACACCTCCCATTCTGTCCATCAATAGTTCCAATTTAAAACATAATTCATTCTTTTCTAAATGAATCAAACTTAAAACATGCTCATTTTCTTAATAACTCAAAATCAAACCATACAACCTTTGACTCTAAATCTTTTTAAATAATCATATAAACAAAATCTCTAATTTTTTATAAAATTTTGGTAGCATCTCCTCTAAAATTCGGACTTTGGCACCCTTTTCAGGTCCAAACCTGCATTCTTTTCAATTCAACTTACCCTTCCTCATCATCATAACAATTACCACAATAAATCTACCTCAGATCAACAATTATACTCATACAATATTCAAATCCAACAACCAAAATTTAACTAAGAATCATAGTTCACAAATCCTTGGCTTTTAACACAAAATACCTCATTATCACAACAACCTCCACAATAATTATACCTCAAATCAATAATTCACTAAATCACCAGTTAATCAACAAGCACCAAACAAACCATGTCCATCAACAGGATACTAAGTATTAAATATACACATGCAATTCAACTTATCCTATGGTCATCTAGCCTAAGTTTCCTATGGTCAACATTATATATTCAAGCTCCAATTATTTATTCACAACCTAATACACATTTGTTCATACCCTGGGTCGAGCTGTCCGACCCAGGATGTTCTACTGATAAGTCGACCGACCTCTTCAGGTTAGGACAATCCGACCTCTTCTCAGAGAGCTCGGCCAAATCACTAGGAAATCCCAAAAAGGGCCCAAATAGAGGATCGTGCCCCAAAACCTAAGGCAGCTCAAGCCTACAGAGAGAAGGGTGGTTCCCTTGAAGATAAGATGACCTCACTTGAAAGATAAAGATAAGATAAGATAAGATAACTAACTTATCTTATCTAAAAAGGTCGCTCTACACCATTATAAATATACTGGAGCACCCAAGTATAACTCATATTCTGATTCTACTAAAAACCTGCTTAATACCCTTGCTAACTTAAGCATCGTAGTCCCTTGCAGGTACCACCACCCTCTGGTGACAAAGGATCAGCAGCATTACCAGTCCAACAAGTCGGACACGACAGCTCCGACTGCCACGCACAAGCCGGACACGTCACCTCCGATCAATATAGAAGATCTCATCCGAGATTGACCTACAGTTTCAGGTAACCCTCGGAACATTGGCACCGTTGCCGGAGAACCTGGAAGTCATCCCATCACCATGGCAAACGACCATGACAACGACCACGATTCAGGTCTAGAAGATAGAACGCCACACAAAAACGTGGTTACTACACCAAAAGACACCCTGCAACCCAACGAAGACAAAAAGTTACCAAACTCGGGAGCCCTTGAAATGCTTCAAGATCGTTTAAAACAACTCGAGAAAGAAGCCCAACATCAGCGGGAAACTGGGAAGGATCTACAAAGGGAGATAAGCCGACACTGGGAGTTAGAGGACAAACTCCTAAAATTCGAAGCCGATCTCAAAACCAAAGCGACTCGTTCCACCCACGAGGACAGCTCCCACAAGGACCAAGATCCATTCACCAAGGAGATCATGAAGACCAAAATCTCAAAAGACTTTAAACTCCCGGATATGGCCTTATACGATGGCACGACAGATCCCAGCCACCACCTCAGTAATTTTAGAAGTCAAATGTACCTCACTGACACCACAGACGCAATCCGCTGCAAAGCCTTCCCAACTACCTTAACGAAAACGGCAATTAAGTGGTTCGACAATCAACCCCCCAGGTCCATCTCAAGCTTCGATGACCTAGCCAAAAAGTTTCTAGCCAGATTCTCTATCCAGAAAGACAAAACCAAGCACGCCCAAAGTCTATTGGGAATCAAACAAGGAGATCGAGAAGGTCTCCGCAACTACATAGAAAGATTCAACAAGGCATGTCTAGACATACAAAGTCTACCCACGGAAGTGGCCATCATGGGCCTCATCAATGGCCTACGAGAAGGACATTTTAGCCAATCCATATAAAAAAAGCATCACACATCTCTAAATAAGGGACAAGTATGAGCAGAAAAGTACATCAACATGGAGGAAAACGCTCGACTAGGAGAGACCTCAAAGCCCGGATTCTCTTACTCCTCCCAAGATAAGGACAAAGAATCCAAGAAAAAAGGAGATCGACATGGTGAAAAGATAAAAAATACCATAATTATACCCCTCTTCGGGTATCCCTTGTGGATGTCTACAAAGAAGTATGCCATACTAAAAAGATACCCCCATCTCGACCACTCAAAAGCAAAAAAGGTGGAGGAAACCGGGCAGAATATTGTGAATATCATCGAATCTACGGACATTCCACCAACGAATGTTTCGACTTAAAAAACATCATAGAGAAACTGGTAAGAGAATAAAAGTTAGATCGGTATTTGGCAAGCCAAGCAGACGATCCCAGAAAAAGAAGAAGGGATGAAGATGTTGGACAGACAGAACCACCACCCCGTACACCCGAGAGACACGTCCACATGATACACGGAGAATTTGCGGGAGGCAGGATTTCTAAATCATCTCGCAAAAGATATCTCAAAGAAGTATATCATGTTGAGGGAAGAGAGGAAACACCCGTCATCCCCACAATTACTTTTTCCAAAGAGGACGCATCCGACATCATCCCAGGACACGACGACCCTATGGTCATCACTATCGTATTGGCAAATGCAAATCTCAACCGCACACTGATAGACCAAGGAAGCTCCACTGACATATTATTCAAAACTACCTTCAACAAACTCGAACTAGAAGGAAAAGAACTCAGAGCATATCCGAGCAGCCTATTCGAACTAGGGGACACCCCAGTTCAACCACTTGGACACACAACCTTTGGAAAAGGAAACCAGTCAATAACACTCAAAATAGACTACATTGTGGTCGACGTAAGCTCAGCCTACAATGCCTTAATAGGTAGGACAACATTGAATTAACTCGGCGCAGTAGTCTCGACTCCACATCTATGCATGAAGTTCCTAACTGCAGAAGGAATAGCTACAATAAAAGCATACCAAAAGACGGCGCGCCGCTGTTACAACGAGAGTTTAAGCCTCAGAGGAAGAGGAGAAGAAATCCACACAATAAAACTCGGTGGAGCTCAGAGGCAGGAAGAACTACGCCCACAACCTGAAAGTAAAGTAGAAAAAATCCAGATCGGAGATATCCCGAACCAAACAACCAATATCGGTACAATCCTAAAAGGAGACATAAAAGAATCACTCATACAGTTCTTGCGAGATAACGTCGACCTCTTTGCATGGAAGGCCGCAGACATGCTAGACATAGACCCCAAGTTAATGTGCCACAAGCTAGCAGTCTACCCAGGATCTCGGCCAGTACAACAGAGGCGTAGAAAGCTCGAGCCAGAACAATCCCCAGTTATGAAAGAACAGGTACAAGCTCTACTGGAGGCAGGATTCATAAGAGAAGTCATGTACCCACTATGGCTAGCTAACGTTGTCTTGGTGAAAAAATTAAATGGGAAGTGGCGGATGTGCACCGACTACACTGATCTCAACAAAGCCTGCCCAAAAGATCCTTATCCACTCCCAAGTATCGACGCTCTAGTAGATGCCTCCTCCGGGAATAAATACCTGTCGTTTATGGATGCATACTCGGGATACAATCAAATCCCGATGTATCCACCTGACCAAGAAAAAAATAGCATTCTTAACCCCAAAAATAAACTACTGCTACATTGTCATGCCTTTTGGACTAAAAAACGCAGGAGCTACCTATCATAGATTAATGAATAAGATCTTCACAGATCACATCGGAAAAATCATGGAAGTATATGTGGATGATATGTTAATAAAGACACAAAGCGAGAAGACGCTACTGTCCGACCTCACCCGAGTATTCGACACTATAAGAAGGCATGGCATGTGACTTAATCCTGCAAAATGCACCTTCGCAGTAGAAGCTGGCAAGTTCTTGGGTTTCATGCTCACACAAAGAGGAATCGAGACAAATCCGGATAAATGACGGACCATACTCGACATGAAGAGTCTGACTTGTGTCAAGGAAGTACAACAACTCAACAGAGTGCCACCAGGCCTTTCAGGATTTCAAAAGATTCCTGGGACAGCCCCCTATCCTAACTCGGCCTCGGAAAGGAGAACTACTTATATTATATATCGTAGTAGGAAGTCAGGTAGTAGCCTCAGCATTATTCCGAGAAGACGACAGTGGGCAGCAACCTGTATACTTCATCAGCAAAACGTTGCAAGGATCCGAGCTGAACTACCAAAAAATAGAAAAATTCGACTATGCTCTCATACTAACCTCTCATACCAAAATCCCATAAAAGGGATTTTGCAGAAAACGGACCTAGCAGGCAGAATTTTGCAATGGGCAGTCGAGTTATCCAAATTCGACCTTCAATATGAAGCTCGGATAGCCATCAAATCATAATATCTAGCCGACTTCATTGCAGAATTTACAGACACTCCAGAAATTCCTACAGAATGGAATCTTTATGTGGACGGTTCCTCAAACAAAACTGGAAGCAGCGCAAGCGTCATCATAGAAAGCGACCAGGGAACCCAAATCAAACTTTCTCTCAAATTCAGGTTCCCTGCCTCAAATAACCAAGCCGAATATGAGGCACTACTGGCCGATTTGAAGCTGGCTAAGGAGGTCAGAGCTCAAAAGCTCATCATCTTCAGCGACTCACAGGTATTTACTTCATAAATAGCAGGGAGCTACCAAGCCAAAGATCCCACCATGAAAAAGTACCTGGACAAAACCAGGAAACAGCTCAGACAACTCGGGAAATATGAGGTCCGCCACATACCTCAAGAACAAAACGCCCGAGCTGATGCACTCTCAAAACTAGCCAGCACTAAACCATGGGGTAACAATAGAAGCCTCATCCAAGAAACGCTCCAGAACCCGTCAATCACGGAAGAAGAAAAAATCTTAGCCATAACAGATCAGGACCAAGGAGGGATGACTCCCATAATCCGCTTCTTTAGATCAGAAACACTCTCTACAGATAAAAAGGAAGCAAAAAAGTTGAAGCGGGAGGCACAGTATTACACCATCATAAATGACATCCTGTACAAAAGAGGAATCTCGACACCTCTGCTAAAATGTGTACCAACCCCTAACACAAAAGCGGTCTTAGAAGAAATACACAGCGGCGAGTGCGGTAATCATCTCGGAGCACGAGCCCTCTTCAATAAGGTACTCCGAGTCGGATTCTTTTGGCCGACCTTGCAGAAAGAAGCGGCCAAATTCGTGAAAACATGCCCACAGTGTCAAAACATGTTAACTTCCACAACGCCCCACCAGAGGAACTCATTAGCGTAACCTCCCCTTGGCCATTTGCAAAGTGGGAACTGGACCTCCTCGGCCCTATCCCCCAAGGATCGGGAAAGGTAAAATTCCTCATTGTAGTGGTGGATTATTTCACAAAGTGGATTGAGGCAAAACCTCTGGCCAATGCCACAGCTTAAAGAAGTCAGAAATTCCTATATAGGAACATCGTCACAAGGTTTGGGGTCCCCTACTCCATAACCACAGATAATGGCACCCAATTCACTGACACAGGCTTTAGAAAATTGGTGGCCAACTTAAGAATAAAACACCAATTCACCTCTGTAGAACACCCGCAGGCTAATGGACAAGCAGAAGCTGCCAATAAAGTCATACTAGCTGGGTTAAAACGAAGACTACAGGACACAAAAGGAGCCTGGGCTGAAGAGCTTCCACAAGTCCTATGGGCATATAGGAACTCCACATTCTACCACAAAGGAATCACCCTTCCGACTAGCTTATGGAATGTAGGCAATGATACCAGCAGAGGTCGAAGAAAGATCTCCCAGAGCAATTCTCTACAGCGACAAAGTCAACTCCCAGCTTCAAAGGGAAGAACTCGACTTACTTCCAGAAATCTGAGAAAGAGCTCAGATTAGGGAAGAAGCGCTAAAATGCCGCATGGCCTTAAGATACAATCGAAGGGTAGTACAAAGAAGCTTCACCAACAATGATCTTATCCTAATCCAAAATGATATCGGAACAAGTCGACCAGGAGAGGAAAAGCTAGCAGCTAACTGGAAGGGACCTACTGAGTCATAGAAGTACTGGAAAAAGGCTACTACAAAGTATCTGAACTCGACGGGTGAGAGCTACCAAGATCTTGGCACGCCTGCAACCTAAGGAGATACTATAGCTAAAAGGTAGTTGAGATCTTAAGATAAGGTGCACTCTTTTTCCTGAAAAGGTTTTTTAACGAGGCACCAAGCCAAGATCCATAAATCACTCGACTCAGACTCCTACATGTATATATCTGCATTTTTTTAATAAAGTTTTTTAGATTTTCTACAAACTCCCAAGACGCATTAGTCTAAAATTCTAAAAATTCATCGCCTGATTACAAAGCTACGAGATCGGCAAAAAGTGAAGATCAAATTCACCGTCCGGCCACGATAAAAGACCAAAGGAGGTGAAAACCAAATTCATCAAAAGGTCGACCAAACCGGGATCAAACCTAACTTCGACAAAATCGGCAAAGATGAAAAAGCGACAAAACAGAATAATGCTTGAAGTTATCGAAAGTGATCCATAAAAAGGACCTGACGAGGTCTTAACAAAATGGGTTGCTAAAAATAACTTAAAAGACAGGCCGACATAGAGAAGTCGGACCAGTCGATCACAATAACCAAAGTTATAAAAAGTCAATCCCTGAAAAGAGGCCTGGCCAGCCCTAAAAAAGAGGATTACTAAAAATAACTTAGAAGGGACCGACGTAAAGAAGTCGGCCCCAAAATTAGAAAGTTATAAAAAGTAATCCCTGAAAGAGACCTGACAAAGGTCCAAGAAAGAGGATTACTAGGAATAACTCATAAGGGACCGACATGATGAAGTCGGCCTCCCACGAACAAGTTATAAAAAGTAATCCCTGAAAGAGACCTGACAAAGGTCCAAGAAAGAGGATTACTAGAAATAACTCATAAGGGACCGACATGATAAAGTCGGCCTCCCACGAACAAGTTATAAAAGGTAATCCCTGAAAGAGACCTAACAAAGGTCCAAGAAAGATGATTACTAGAAATAGCTCATGAAGGACCGACATGATAAAGTCAGCCTCCCACGAACAAGTTATAAAAGGTAATCCATGAAAGGGACCTGACAAAGGTCCAAGAAAGATGATTACTAGAAATAGCTCATGAAGGACCGACATGATGAAGTCGGTCCCCCACAAAAACAAGTTATAAAAAGGTAACCCTAAAGGAAACTTGATAAGGGTCCAAAAAGGGGATTACTAGAAATAACTTGGTATCCGAAGTAAGGAAGTCTACATACAAGTCGAACCCAAACACCCACAACCTCAAAAAGAATCAAGCCACACATATGAAAATACAAGGGCAATCCAAAGAAGTCGGGCAATAAGGTTCCAACACTTTAAAAAGGTACCAGATAGATGCAGACAAACGTGTCATAAAAAGCACAAGTTATAATAATAACAAACTCAAGAGGCCACCAAAGTCATCCCCAAGAGATTGAAAACTACTTTGTTTTTCAAAATAAAGTTGCTAAACAAGCAACTGATAAAGTAGCAGAAAGTCAAAACCACCATTTACAAAATTATAAAGAGTTCAAAAGCCCACAAGCTGGGCTATCTACACAAACACCCAGAATGATCATCAAGACTGCTCAGCAGCATCAACAAGAGGTAAAGGAGGACGAGTCTGAAGGGGCACTGCATCTACTGTTCCATCATCTCGGTTCAGAATCTGAACATCGGGATTAGACTCCGGTTGAGCGACTTCAGTCGAAGTAGAGGAAGGCGGCATATTAGAGGTTTTTACAGAAGAAACAACAGGAGGGCCGACATCATCATCATCATCAGGATCATCAGGAACAATCTTACCATCCCTAACAATGTTGTAAAGGCTAAAAAGGGAAAGGTCAAGCTCCGGCGCAAGAACCCGAACTTGCTCCTTCAGATTCTCATAAGCAACATTAACACTGCCTACAAGGTAACCTTGGAGTTCGGTATAATCAGCCCGGACATATTCCAAGCTGTTCCTGAGATCCATCATCTCTCTATAGGTGGTAACATAGCTATCCTTATGTTTCAACGCTGTGTCCTCAGCTAATTTCACAGAGGCCGTCAAACCAATAGCCCAAGTCTTCTCCCCCTCCAATTCTTTCTCTAGCTTGGCCACCTTCACCTCAAGCTCTTCTTTTAAACCTTTAATTCGGTCAAACTCTGACTTGGCCTCCTCCACAAAGGCCTTTGTAGCATGGATAAGAAGATCTTGGGCGGTCCGGTATAAAGCTGCTCCCATGTGTGCCAGTTTAATGCCATTCTGAGTGATAAAATCCAAATGATGAAGAATAGATACATCATCAGTAGGCATGACACCAAAAGGAGCAATTTGTTGATCAATAAACTCGACAACATCAAAATTAGGAGCATCCAGATTAAAAGGCTCGACAGTCCGGGGTCTTTTAGGAGGTGGAACGGCAGTAGGAGAAGAAATAGCAGCGGAGGTCCGGGAAAGATTAACTAAATGGACCTGAGGTGTTGGGATCACCCTCCTCGGCCCATTAGAACTCAAGATCGGCCTCTTAGAAGGAACTTGAGAAGATCCCTCCCCTGCAACCTTGGCCGAGATATTCTATGCAACAGTAGCTTTCCTCGCTTTTTTAAAGGCTTCCATGGAATCATTGGTCTTGGCCATTTCTGAAAAAATAAATCAAAACAAGTTACAAAGCTGGATGAAAAGAAGTAAAAATAGAACATAACAAAAGAAGTCGGCCTCTACCCAATTCGGCTCGGACAAGAGAAGGGTCCCCCAAGAATCTCTTTGTGTCAAGATGAGGAGGTTCCCCCCAAATATCCTCCAACACAGTTACAAAGGCCTGCTCGACCTCGTCAAGCATCTCCCACAAATACTGAGACACTACAATATTCTTCTACCAACACAAAGGGAAGGCTGGTTCACCATTCGCTTCTAGGAAAAAAGGTCGAGCTCCCTCAACAGCTCGAACCTTGAAAAAGTAGTTCTTAAAATCCCCAAATGACTCATCATACATGGAAAAGACTTTGTGCCCTTGGGCAGACCTGACAGAAACCTAAGAAGCTTTCTTTCTGGTAGTCGCGGGCTTGGTCAGAACAAAGAGGTATAGAAAGAGAGTTTGAGAAGGAGTAACATCTAATTCTTGGCAGAGCAACTGGAAGATCTTGATAAAACCCCAAGAGTTCGGATGGAGCTGGGATGGAGCAACGTTACACGACCACAACAATTCAGTTTCAAAGGAAGTAAAAGGGAAAGTGATGTTCAACTGGCTGAAAAAATAGTCATAGACATAAAAGAAGGGACGCTCCCCCTGAACCGAGGTCGGGAAACAAACCCTCTCATTAGAATCAGGCACTACAAGCTCATAATCTTTCTCCTGGGCACAATTACTACAAATCTTATGACGTTTTCTTAGCTTTGCATAGAACTCGGCATCTACCACGGAGACACACATCAAAACGAGGGAGTCCAGCCAGTCGGACATACCCTCAGGAATCTGGGAAGACGTCTCGACAATATTTTTGCGAGAAGACATAGCCAACTAATCCTACAGTAAGAAAAAGAAAATGGATTACTAACCAAAATATCTCAGAAAAACATGACTTCAAGCATACAAACAGTAAAAGTAAGACCCCAAGATGCACACCGAGGTCCAGGGGCATCCTTTGGAGGCAATGACAGAGTAAAGGCTCAGAAAAAATCTACAAGGCTAACATCCCAATAAAACCCTCAGCAAAGAAAATAACCCTCTTCCAACAAGCAACATCCCGAGAAGAAAAAGACAAAAATTAAAGGAAAGTCATCAAAAAATCATCATCTCTATCAAAGAAAACTATCGACAGGATGAAAGTCATCAAAGGAGCAACCTTTTTCAAAACAACAGTTCAGAAAGAAGCGGCAGCATGCGAAACCCTAAAAGAGCCAAACTACCAGGAAATCCATCCGAAAGCATATAAAGATCGAAATAAAATCAGAAAACATGCATCACAGTGACAACCAAGCATGGTAATATGAAAAGGTTCAAGCTTTCCAACATAAACTTAGGCAAAATCAAGACTTCACCAAAGAATCGAATGCAAAGCGGCAAAATAAACAAAGAAAGAAGAACCAACCTGGAAAAAAGAGGAAGCTTCAAAGAAACTGAAGACGGAAAGAAGGAAACCAGAATTGCCTTTCAGAAGCAAAGAAAATGCCAGTGATCACCAAACAAATGTCGCAGGGAGAAAAACACGAAAATGCAAATACTTAGGAGAAAACAGAAAGTGAGAAAGTAAAAGGGGAAGTTATGAAACAGAGAAGAGAAACCGTTTTGTGAAAAGTTCAAAAAGAACAAAGAAACAGAGCATTAAAAAGAATTAATGAGGTTATTAAACCTTTGCACATTCCCAAAGCAAGGGGACGCGCATTTTCAAAAGAATAAAATTCAAAAGGAAACGTTCCGCATTCAAAGAAGAACTCTACAAAGAAGAAGTCGACAAAATGCTCGAGTTCGGCTTCACCATAAAAGGATCGAAGTCCTAAAACTAAAGACTCGACCTCAAAACAGAAGACCGAGCTCGAGCAGGGGCACTGTTCATACCCTGGGTCGAGCTGTCTGACCCGGGATGTTCTACTGATAAGTCGACCGACCTCTTCAGGTCAGGACAATCCGACCTCTTCTCAGAGAGCTCGGCCAAATCACTAGGAAAGCCCAAAAAGGGCCGAAATGGAGGACCGTGGCCCAAAACCTAAGGCAGCCCAAGCCTACAAAGAGAAGGGTGGTTCCCTTGAAGATAAGATGACCTCACTTGAAAGATAAAGATAAGATAAGATAACTAACTTATCTTATCTAAAAAGGTCGCTCTACACCATTATAAATACACTGGAGCACCCAGGTATTACTCATACTCTGATTCTACTAAAAACCTGCTTAATACCCTTGCTAACTTAAGCATCGGAGTCCCTTATAGGTAACACCACCCTCCGGTGACGAAGGATCAGCAGCATTACCAGTCCAACAAGTTGGACACGACAACTCCGGCTACCACGCACAAGCCGGACATGTCACCTCCGATCAGTACAGAAGATCTCGTCCGAGATCGACCTACAGTTTCAGGTAACCCTCGGAACAACATTCATAACACATATATATCCAATTCAGTACTCAAAGCTCAAATTTAATGAAATTAAAATAAAATTATCGTATCCTCACCTTACCCAAGCTTCACATAAGTAAGAGTAAATGTTTTCCTCAAGCTAATTGGATCCTAAAATGTCAGAAATCAAAGAAATTCAACCTTCCCATTGAAAATTCAAAAATTGGGGGAAAAGAGGGCTGAGAGTGATTAAACAAGTTACCAGTAAAATTGTTCCGGTAGAAACGTAGAGTTCGACGCGGTGAACTTGTGGCCGCAAACGATGCGACAATTGGAGCTCTGACGAGAAGTTACAGGGATCGGAAGGTTACCGTAAGGGTTTCGGTAAAGTTCGTTTCTCTTCTCCCCTAATGCACTTCAGTTTCATTTCTATTGAAATGAAGGGGATGAAGGCTTAGGTTCACTGAAAAGGGCTGGTCCGGTTAGACCGACAGCTCGGTTCGGGTCCGGTTCAACTGGTTTTGTCCAACCTTGGACCGTTTTCTTCGAAATTAGTGTCAAAATTCTCGTTTCGATGAGCTCTATCCTAATTTGATATAATATTTGAATTTCTAATTTTCCTTATTAAAAACTAATTTATTGACTAATTATCTACTAATTAATCGGGGTTTACACGCACGCGACCAACCCTTTCGGGTTTGAATTCTCGCGTATGCGAGCAGAGGCTTGCGCACGTGAGCAAAGTTTTTACACGCCTATGTGTACGCGTGGCCCCTATTTTCTGCAAAACTGAATATTTGTGTTTTTAAATCAAATTTCAGACTTCTAAACCTTTATTCTCATCCTTTTAGTTATAAAATGTAATACTAAGCCTAGTAGTTAGTTGAAGCTAGGAAATTGAGATAACTTGGGGGTGAAGTAAAGTAAGAAAAGTGATGAAGTAAATATGGAAATGAGTATAATTGGAGTTGGTTCACGAAATTGTGATCACTACTTTTCACAACTCAAATAATCCCTAGTAATGGCCCCAAAGACTTGGTGCTCAATACCATGGCATAAACACAACTTCGCACAACTAACCAGTAAGTGCACTAGGTCGTCCAAGTAATAAACCTTACGCGAGTAAAGGTCGATCCCACGGAGATTGTTGGTATGAAGCAAGCTATGGTCACCTTGTAAATCTTAGTCAGGCATACTCAAATGGTTATAGATGATATATGAATAAAGCATAAAGATAAAGATAGAGATACTTATGCAATTCATTGGTGAGAACTTCAGATAAGCGAATGGAGATGCTTTGTCCCTTCCGTCTCTCTGCTTTCCTACTGTCTTCATCCAATCCTTCTTACTCCTTTCCATGGCAAGCTGTATGTAGGGTTTCACCGTTGTCAGTAGCTACCTCCCATCCTCTCAGTGGAAATGTTCAACGCACCCTGTCACGGCATGGCTATCCAGCTGTCGGTTCTCGATCATGTCGGAATAGAATCCAGTGATTCTTTTGCGTCTGTCACTAACGCCCCACAATCGCGAGTTTGAAGCTCGTCACAGTCATTCAATCATTGAATCCTACTCAGAATACCACAGACAAGGTTTAGACCTTCCGGATTCTCTTAAATGCCGCCATCAATTCTAGCTTATACCATGAAGACTCTGATCTCACGGAATGGCTGGCTCGGTTGTCAGGTGAGCAGCAACCATGCGTCGTGTATCAGGAATCCAAGAGATATCCACCCAATCTAAGGTAGAATGGAGGTGGTTGTCAGTCACACGTTCATAGGTGAGAATTATGATGAGTGTCACGGATCATCACATTCATCAAGTTGAGGAACAAGTGATATCTTGGAACAAGAACAAGCTGAATTGAATACAAGAACAATAGTAATTGCATTAATACTCGAGGTACAGCAGAGCTCCACACCTTAATCTATGGTGTGTAGAAACTCCACCGTTGAAAATACATAAGAACAAGGTCTAGGCATGGCCATGAGGCCAGCCCCTAAATGATCTAAGATCTAAAGTGATCAAAAGATGAAAATACAATAGTAAAAGGTCCTATTTATAGGGAACTAGTAGCTTAAGAATTACAAAGATGAGTAAATGACATAAAACTCCACTTTCAGGCCCACTTGGTGTGTGCTTGGGCTGAGCATTGAAGCATTTTCGTGTAGAGACTTCTCTTGGAGTTAAACGCCAGCTTTTGTGCCAGTTTGGGCGTTTAACTCCCACTTTGGTGCCAGTTCCGGCGTTTAACGCTGGGAATTCTGAAGGTGACTTTGAACGCCGGTTTGGGCCATCAAATCTTGGGCAAAGTATGGACTATCATATATTTCTGGAAAGCCCAGGATGTCGACTTTCCAACGCCGTTGAGAGCGCGCCAAGTGGGCTTCTGCAGCTCCAGAAAATCCACTTCGAGTGCAGGGAGGTCAGAATCCAACAGCATCTGTAGTCCTTTTCAGTCTCTGAATCAGATTTTTGCTCAGGTCCCTCAATTTCAGCCAAAAAATACCTGAAATCACATAAAAACACACAAACTCATAGTAAAGTACAGAAAAGTGAATTTTAACTAAACACTAATAAAAATATACTAAAAACTAACTAAATCCTACTAGAAACATACTAAAAACAATGCCAAAAAGCGTACAAATTATCCGCTCATCACAACACCAAACTTAAATTGTTGCTTGTCCCCAAGCAACTGAAAATCAAATAAGATAAAAAGAAGAGAATATGCAATGAACTCCAAAAACATCTATGAAGATCAGTATTAATTAGATGAGCGGGGCTTTTAGCTTTTTGCCTCTAAACAGTTTTGGCATCTCACTTTATCCTTTGAAATTCAGAATGATTGGCTTCTTTAGGAACTCAGAATCCAGATAGTGTTATTGATTCTCCTAGTTAAGTATGATGATTCTTGAACACAGCTACTTTATGAGTCTTGGCCGTGGCCCAAAGCACTCTGTCTTCCAGTATTACCACCGGATACATACATGCCACAGACACATAATTGGGTGAACCTTTTCAGATTGTGACTCAGCTTTGTTAGAGTCCCCAATTAGAGGTGTCCAGGGTTCTTAAGCACACTCTTTTTGCCTTGGATCACAACTTTATTTATTTCTTTTTCTTTTTCTCCCTTTTTTTTTCGTTTTTTTTGAATTCACTACTTTTTCTTGCTTCAAGAATCATTTTTATGGTTTTTCAGATCCTCAGTAACATGTCTCCTTTTTCATCATTCTTTCAAGAGCCAACAATTTTAACATTCATGAACCACAAATTCAAAAGACATATGCACTGTTCACGCATACATTCAGAGAACAAAAGTATTGCCACCACATCAATATAATTAATCTGTTATAAAATCTGAAATTCATGGAATTCTTCTCTTTTTCAATTAAGAACATTTTTCATTTTAAGAAAGGTGATGGATTCATAGGACATTCATAACTTTAAGGCATAGACACTAAGACACTAATGATCATAAGACACAAACATGGATAAACATAAGCATGATTTTTCGAAAAACTAGAAAATAAAGAACAAGGAGATTAAAGAACGGGTCCACCTTAGTGATGGCGGCTTGTTTTTCCTCTTGAAGGTCTTATGGATTGCTTGAGCTCCTCAATGTCTCTTCCTTGCCTTTGTTGCTCCTCTCTCATGGTTCTTTGATCTTCTCTAATTTCATGGAGGAGGATGGAATGTTCTTGGTGCTCCACCCTTAGTTGTCCCATGTTGGAACTCAATTCTCCTAGGGAGGTGTTGATTTGCTCCCAATAGTTTTGTGGAGGAAAGTGCATCCCTTGAGGCATCTCAGGGATTTCATGATGAGTGGGATCTCTTGTTTGCTCCATCCTTTTCTTAGTGATGGGCTTATCTTCATCAATGAGGATGTCTCCCTCTATGTCAACTCCAATTGAGTAACAGAGGTGACAAATGAGATGAGGAAAGGCTAACCTTGCCAAGGTAGAGGACTTGTCCGCCACCTTATAAAGTTCTTGGGCTATAACCTCTTGAACTTCTATTTCTTCTCCAATCATGATGCTATGAATCATGATGGCCCGGTCTAGAGTAACTTCGGACCGGTTGCTAGTGGGAATGATTGAGTGTTGGATAAACTCCAACCATCCCCTAGCCACAGGCTTGAGGTCATGCCTTCTCAATTGAACCGGCTTCCCTCTTGAATCTCTCTTCCATTGGGCGCCCTCTTCACAAATGACTGTGAGGACTTTGATCAAAGTTGACCCTTCTAGTGTAAGGGTGTTCATCTCCTTGCATCATGGGCAAGTTGAATGCCAACCTTACATTTTCCGGACTAAAATCTAAGTATTTCCCCCGAACCATAGTAAGCCAATTCTTTGGGTCCGGGTTCACACTTTGATCATGGTTCTTGGTGATCCATGCATTGGCATAGAACTCTTGAACCATTAAGATTCCGACTTGTTGAATGGGGTTGGTAAGAACTTCCCAACCTCTTCTTCGGATCTCATGTCGGATCTTCGGATATTCACTCTTTTTGAGTTTGAAAGGGACCTCGGGGATCACCTTCTTCAAGGCCACAACTTCATAGAAGTGGTCTTGATGCACCCTTGAGATGAATCTCTCCATCTCCCATGACTCGGAGGTGGAAGCTTTTGCCTTCCCTTTCCTCTTTCTAGAGGTTTCTCCGGCCTTGGATGCCATAAATGGTTATGGAAAAACAAAAAGCAATGCTTTTACCATACCAAACTTAAAAGGTTTGCTCGTCCTCGAGCAAAAGAAGAAATAAGAGAGTAGAAGAAGAAGAAATAGAGGAGATGGAGATGGCTTTGTGGTTCGGCCAAAGGGAAAGAAGTGGTGTTTAGGGTGTGTGAAAATGAGGGAGTGAAGATGGGTTTATATAGGGGTGGAGAGAGGGGTAGGGTTCGGTCATGTAAGGGTGGGTTTGGGAGGAAAAGTGGTTTGAATTTGAATGGTGAGGTAGGTGGGGTTTTATGAAGGATGGATGTGAGTGGTTTTTGGGGAAGAGTGGTAGAGGTGATTGGTGAATGGGTGAAGAAGAAAGAGGGTGGTGGGGTTGGTGGGGATCCTGTGGGGTCCACAGATCCTGAGGTGTCAAGGAAAAGTCATCCCTGCACCAAATGGCGTGCAAAAATGCATTCTGAGCCAATTCTGGCGTTAAACGCCGGGCTGGTGCCCATTTCTGGCGTTTAACGCCAAGTGCTTGCCCTTTTCTGGCGTTTAACGCCAGTCTGGTGCCCCTTTCTGGCGTTAAACGCCCAGAATGGTGCCAGACTGGGCATTAAACGCCCATCTGCTAGCCTTACTGGCGTTTAAACGCCAGTAAGTTCTCCTCCAGGGTGTGCTGTTTTTCTTTCTATTTTTCATTCTATTTTTGCTTTTTCAATTGATTTTGTGACTTCTCATGATCATCAACCTACAGAAAACATAAAATAACAAAGGAAAATAGATAAAATATAATATTGGGTTGTGGTGGGCGAAATTGTGAACTATACTTTTTCACAACTCTCATAATCCCTGGTACTGGCTCCAAGAACTTGGTGCACTCAATACCATGGCATTACACAACTTCGCACAACTAACCAGCAAGTGCACTGGGTCGTCCAAGTAATAAACCTTACGTGAGTAAGGGTCGATCCCACGGAGATTGTTAGTATTGAAGCAAGCTATGGTCATCTTGTAAATCTTAGTCAGGCAAACTCAGATATATATGGTGATGAACGAAAATAACATAAAAGATAAAGATAGTGATACTTATGTAATTCATTGGTAGGAACTTCAGATAAGCGCATGAAGATGCCTTCTCTTCCGTCTCTCTGCTTTCCTACTGTCTTCATCCAACCCTTCTTACTCCTTTCCATGGCAAGCTCGTATAGGGTCTCACTGTTGTCAGCAGCTACCTCCCATCCTCGCAGTGAAAGCTAATGCACACACTCTGTCACAGTGCTGCCAATCACCGGTGTGGTTCCCTCCCCTACCGGAATAGAATAACTCTTTTGCATCTGTCACTAACGCCCAGTAGGTTACAGGTTTGAAGCACGTCACAATCATTCAATCATTGAATCCTACTCAGAATACCACAGACAAGGTTAGACCTTCCGGATTCTCTTGAATGCTGCCATCAGTTCTTGCCTATACCACGAAGACTCTGATCTCACGGAATGGTTGGCTCGTTTGTCAGGCGAGCACTCGGTTGTCAGGCGATCAACCATGCATCGTGCAATCAGGAATCCAAGAGATATTCACTAAGCCTCAGATGCTTGTAGAACAAGAGTGGTTGTCAGTCACCTTGTTCATGGGTGAGAATGGTGATGGGCGTCAATCATCACCTTCATCATGTTGAAGAACAAGTGATATCTTGGATAAAGAACAAGCGGAATTTGAATGAAAGAACAATAGTAATTGCATTAATACTCGAGGTACAGCAGAGCTCCACACCTTAATCTATGGTGTGTAGAAACTCCACCGTTGAAAATACATAAGCATAAGGTCTAGGCATGGCCGAATGGCCAGCCTCCCAATGATCTAAGAACTAAAATGTCCAAAGATGATCTAGAGATCTAAAAGTGATCAAAAGATTTCTATACAATAGTAAAAGGTCCTACTTATAAGAAACTAGTAGCCTAGGGTGTACAGAAATGAGTAAATGACATAAAAATCCTCTTCCGGGCCCACTTGGTGTGCTTGGGCTGAGCAATGAAGCAATTTCGTGTAGAGACTCTTCTTGGAGTTAAACGCCAGCTTTGGTGCCAGTTTGGGCGTTTAACTCCCATTTGGGTGCCAGTTCCAGCGTTTAACGCTGGGATTCCTTGAGGTGACTTTGAACGCCGGTTTGGGCCATCAAATCTTGGGCAAAGTATGGACTATTATATATTGCTGGAAAGCCCAGGATGTCTACTTTCCAACGCCGTTGAGAGCGCGCCAATTGGGCTTCTGTAGCTCCAGAAAATCCACTTCGAGTGCAGGGAGGTCAGAATCCAACAGCATCTGCAGTCCTTTTGAGTCTCTGAATCAGATTTTTGCTCAGGTCCCTCAATTTCAGCCAGAAAATACCTGAAATCACAGAAAAACACACAAACTCATAGTAAAGTCCAGAAGAGTGAATTTTAACTAAAAACTTATAAAAATATACTAAAAACTAACTAGATCATACCAAAAACATACTAAAAACAATGCCAAAAAGTATACAAATTATCCGCTCATCACAACACCAAACTTAAATTGTTGCTTGTTGGTGCACGAAATTGCAATAACACTTTTGCAACTCCGCACAACTAACCAGCAAGTGCACTGGGTCGTCCAAGTAATACCTTGCGTGAGCAAGGGTCGATCCCACGGAGATTGTCGGCTTGAAGCAAGCTATGGTTATCTTGTAAATCTTAGTCAGGAGATCAGAAATTATCAGGATTGTTTGTGAAAAGCGAAAGAACATGAAATAGTTACTTGTTTTGCAGTAATGGAGAATAGGTTGAGGTTTTGGAGATGCTCCATCTTCTGAATCTCTGCTTTCCTACTGTCTTCTTCATCAAACACGCAAGTCTCCTTCCATGGTAAGCTGTGTGTAGGGTTTCACCATTGTCAGTGGCTACCTCCCATCCTCTCATTGGAAGGATTCCTAATGCCCTGTCACGGCACGGCATTCCATATGTCGGTTCTCAATCAGACCGGAGTAGAATCCAGTGATTCTTTTGGCGTCTGTCACTAACGCCCCGCCTTCAGGAGATTGAAGCACGTCACAGTCATTCAGTCATTGAATCCTACTCAGAATACCACAGACAAGGTTTAGACCTTCCGGATTCTCTTGAATGCCGCCATCAGTCTAGCTTATACCACGAAGATTCCGATAAAAGAATCCAAGAGATAACTACTTAACCTAAGGTAGAACAGAGGTGGTTGTCAGGCACATGTTCATAGTTAAGAATGATGATGATTGTCACTGATCATCACATTCATCCGGATTAAGAACAAGTATTATCTTAGAATGGAAGCAAGCATGATTGAATGAGAAACAGTAGTAATTGCATTAATCCATCAAGACACAGCAGAGCTCCTCACCCCCAACCATGGGGTTTAGAGACTCATGCTGTGGAAGAAAAGGTGTACAATGTCATAAGGTCGCATTCCGTACTGATTACAAAGTCAAAAGGTCCTATATGTAGTAAACTAGTATCCTAAGGTTTACAGAAATGAGTAAATGACAGAAAAATCCACTTCCGGGCCCACTTGGTGTGTGCTTGGGCTGAGTATTGAAGCTTTTATGTGTAGAGACGTTTTCTGGAGTTAAACGCCAGTTCTCATGCCAGTTTGGGCGTTTAACTCCAACTTTTATTCCAGTTCCGGCGTTTAACGCTGGAATTTCTGAGGCCGGATTGCTACGCGGGTTTGGGCCATCAAATCTTGGACAAAGTATGGACTATTATATTGCTGGAAAGCCCTGGATGTCTACTTTCCAACGCCGTTGAGAGCGCGCCAATTGGGCTTCTGTAGCTCCAGAAAATCCACTTCGAGTGCAGGGAGGTCAGAATCCAACAGCATCTGCAGTCCTTTTCAGTCTCTGGATCAGATTTTTGCTCAGAACCTTCAATTTCAGTCAGAAAATACCTGAAATCACAGAAAAAACACAAACTCATAGTAAAGTCCAGAAAAGTGAATTTTAATTAAAAACTAATAAAAATATACTAAAAACTAACTAAAAGATACTAAAAACATACTAAAAACAATGCCAAAAAGCATACAAATTATCCGCTCATCACAACACCAAACTTAAATTGTTGCTTGTCCCCAAGCAACTGAAAATCAAAACAAGATAAAAAGAAGAGAACATACTATAGACTCCAAAATATCAAAGAAACATAGCTCCAATTAGATGAGCGGGACTAGTAGCTTTTGCCTCCGAACAGTTTTGGCATCTCACTCTATCCTTTGAAGTTCAGAATGATTGGCATCTATAAGAACTCAGAACTCAGATATTGTTATTGATTCTCCTAGTTAAGTGTATTGATTCTTGAACATAGCCAGTGTATGAGTCTTGGCTGTGGCCCAAAGCACTCTGTCTTCCAGTATTACCACCGGATACATACATGCCACAGACACATAATTGGGTGAACCTTTTTAGATTGTGACTCAGCTTTGCTAAAGTCCCCAATTAGAGGTGTCCAGGGTTCTTAAGCACACTCTTTGCCTTGGATCACAACTTTATTCCTTTCTTTTTCTCTTTTTTTTTCTTTTCTTTTTTTTTCGAATTTTTTTTTGATTCACTGCTTTTTCTTGCTTCAAGAATCAATTTGATGATTTTCAGATCCTCAATAACAGTTCTCTTTCTCCTCATTCTTTCAAGAGCCAACAAATTTAACATTCTTAAAAACAACAAATTCAAGAGACATATGCACTATTCAAGCATTCATTCAGAAAACAAAAAGTATTGTCACCACATCAAACTAATTCAACTAGTTTCAGAGATAAATTTTGAAACCCTGTACTTCTTGTTCTTTTGTGATTAAAGCATTTTTCTTTTAAGAGAGGTGATGGATTCATAGGACATTCATAACTTTAAGGCATAACTTTAATTTTATTAATTATGAATTAAAAACAAGACTCAAATATAGATATAGAATGAGACTAGAAAAATAAAAACAAATAAAGGAAAATAAAAATAAAAAAAAAAACGAAAAACAGAGGCTCCTAATGATAGAGGTTTTCACAGAGTTAGGACTCAACAACCTTGATTTTGAGAAGTGGATGCTCCCTCAGCTTGAGAGGAGAGCTTTTGGCGTTTCAACTCTTGGAGTTCACGCCCCTGCTTCTCTTGTTCCTTCAGCAATTTGCAGAGCATGCAATTCTGATTCTGCTGTTCTTCCTTCAGTTGCTCCATAGTCCCTTGCAGCTTGTTAATAGATGCTTCTAGGCTGGACCAGTAGTCAATTCTTGGGAATTCAGGGAGGAATTCCTGCGCCCTCCTCTTGATGGAGTTGTCTTGCACTTGTCCTTCCATTGACTTCTTGGTGATTGGGTGTTCAATGGGTATGAATTCATCTACTCCCATCTTCACCCCAGCCTCTTTACAGAGCAAGGAAATCAAGCTTGGGTAAGCCAGTTTGGCCTCAGTGGAATTCTTATTTGCAATGGTGTAGATCTCACAAGCAATCACATGATGAACCTCCACTTCTTTTCCAAGCATAATGCAGTGAATCATCACTGCTCTCTTGATGGTGACCTCAGAACGGTTGCTAGTGGGCAATATGGAACGCCCAATAAAGTCTAGCCAACCTCTTGCAATTGGCTTGAGGTCTCCCCTTTTGAGTTGGTTTGGGACACCCTTTGAATTGGTTATCCACTTAGTCCCAGGGAGGCAGATGTCCTCTAGAACTTGATCCAACCCTTTATCTACTCTCACCATCCTCCTATTGAAGGAATCAGGATCATCTTGTAGTTGAGGTAGTTTGAAGATTTCTCTTATTTTGTCCAGATGGAAGTACATAACTTTCCCTCTGACCATGGTTCTGTGGGTATGGTAAGCGGTTCCAGTCATTCTTTGCTTATCTGTTAGCCACAGATTTGAGTAGAATTCCTGAACCATGTTCCTTCCAACCTTTGTTTCAGGATTGGTCAGAACTTCCCAACCTCTGTTTCGAATTTGCTCTTGGATCTCCGGATATTCATCTTCTTTTAGATCAAATTTAACTTCCGGGATCACTGACCTCAGACCCATTATTTTGTGATAATGGTCTTCATGTTCTTTGGTTAAGAACTTCTCTTCATTCCAAAGATTCTTTGGATTAGTCTCTTTCTTTCCTCTTGAGTTGGTTTGTTTTCCCTTGGGAGCCATGATCTTGATAGATCTTAGCTTAGTGATCACGGAAAAGCACACCAAACTTAGAGGTTTTGCTTGTCCTCAAGCAAAAAGAAAAGAAAGAGAGAGAGAGAGAGAGAGAGAGAGAGGAAATTCGAATGGTGTGAGGAAGGAGGGGTGAGGAACGTTCATTTATAGAGTGGGGGGAGGAGAATTTTCGAAAACAAAAGAGATTTGAAAGGAAATTTGAAAGATTTTGAGAAAATTTGAGAAAGGGTGAGTTTTTGAAGAAGATTTGAGATTATTTTGAAATAGATTTGAAGAATGGTTTGATTTGTGAAGATTTGAAAGTGAATGATGAAAGGTTGAAGTGCATTTATGTAGAAGATTATGGGTAAAAAGAGGAAAGTTTGAAAAAATTTGAGTTGAAAACAAAAATGTGGTCCCCCACCTTTCTGGCGTTAAACGCCCAGAATGGCACCCATTCTGGCGTTTAACGCCCACTTGGCACCCTTTTTGGGCGTTTAACGCCCAGCCAGGTACCCTGGCTGGCGTTAAACGCCAGAAAACCTTCCTCACTGGGCGTTTTTCTGAACGCCCAGTGATGCTGCACACCTGGCGTTAAACGCCCAGAATGGTACCCATTCAGGCGTTTAACGCCCAAAATGGTACCATTACTGGCGTTAAACGCCCAGAATGGTACCCATTCTGGCGTTTAACGCCCAAAATGCACCTTACTGGCATTTTTTCGCCAGTAAGCTCATTTTCTCTGCTTTTTGAGCTGAATCCTTCTGTAACTCTGTGAATTCCTTCATTTTTTGATATTTGCCTCTGTAAGAACAAATCATACAACCTACTAATGACTGGGTTGCCTCCCAGTAAGCGCTTCTTTACTGTCTTTAGCTGGACTTTCACTGAGAATCACTCTAGTCTCAGTTTTGAGCACTCCTGCTCAAAGTTTCCTTCAAGATAAGTTTGATTCTCTGTCCATTAACAATGAACTTCTTATCAGAATCAATATCCTGAAGCTCAACATATCCATATGGTGACACTCCTGTAATCACATATGGACCCCCCCAACGGGATTTGAGTTTTCCTGGAAACAGTTTGAGCCTAGAGTTGAAGAGCAGAACTTTTTGTCCTGGCTCAAAGACTCTGGTTGACAATTTCCTGTCATGCCATTTCTTTGCCTTTTCCTTATAAATTTTTGCATTCTCAAAGGCATTGAGTCTGAACTCCTCTAGCTCATTTAGCTGGAGCAGTCTTTTCTCACCAGCTAACTGTGCATCCATGTTTAGGAATCTGGTTGCCCAGTAGGCTTTGTGTTCCAGTTCCACAGGCAAATGGCAGGCCTTCCCATACACCAATTGGTATGGAGAGGTGCCTATAGGAGTCTTGAATGCTGTTCTGTATGCCCACAGAGCATCATCCAAGCTCTTTGCCCAATCCTTTCTTCGGGCCATTACAGTCCGTTCTAGGATTCTTTTTAGTTCTCTGTTAGAGACTTCAGCTTGCCCATTAGTCTGTGGATGATACGGAGTTGCCACTTTATGGCTGATTCCATATCTAACCATAGCAGAGTATAGTTGTTTATTGCAGAAATGAGTGCCCCCATCACTGATTAGCACTCTAGGGACACCAAATCTGCTGAAAATGTTTTTCTGGAGGAATTTCAGTACGGTCTTAGTATCATTAGTGGGTGTAGCAATTGCTTCTACCCACTTAGATACATAGTCCACTGCCACCAGAATGTAAGTGTTTGAGTATGATGGTGGGAATGGCCCCATGAAGTCAATTCCCCATACATCAAACAGCTCTATCTCTAATATCCCTTGTTGAGGCATGGCATATCCATGAGGCAGGTTATCAGCTCTTTGGCAACTGTCATAGTTACGCACAAACTCTCGGGAATCTTTATAGAGAGTAGGCCAGTAGAAGCCACATTGGAGGACTTTAGTGGCTGTTCGCTCACTTCCAAAATGTCCTCCATACTGTGATCCATGGCAGTGCCATAGGATCCTCTGTGCTTCTTCTCTGGGTACACACCTGCGGATCACTCCGTCAGCACATCTCTTAAAGAGATATGGTTCATCCCAAAGGTAGTACTTGGCATCTGAAATTAATTTCTTTCTCTGCATGTAACTGTACTCCTTGGGTATGAACCTCACAGCTTTATAGTTTGCAATGTCTGCAAACCATGGAGCTTCCTGAATGGCAAATAATTGCTCATCTGGGAAAGTCTCAGAAATCTCAGTAGAAGGGAGGGACGCCCCAACCACTGGCTCTATCTGGACAGATGATCAGCTACCTGATTCTCTGTCCCTTTTCTGTCTCTTATTTCTATATCAAACTCTTGCAGAAGCAACACCCATCTGATAAGCCTGGGTTTTGAATCCTGCTTTGTGAGTAAGTATTTAAGAGCAGCATGGTCAGTGTACACATCACTTTGGATCCTACTAGGTAGGATCTAAACTTGTCAATGGCATAAACCACTGCAAGTAATTCTTTTTCTGTGGTTGTGTAATTCTTCTGTGCATCATTTAGAACACGGCTGGCATAATAAATGACATGCAGAAGTTTATTATGCCTCTGTCCCAACACTGCACCAATGGCATGATCACTGGCATCACACATTAATTCAAATGGTAATGCCCAATCTGGTGCAGAGATAACTGGTGCTGTGACCAGCTTAGCTTTCAGGGTCTCAAATGCCTGCAGACACTCATTATCAAAGATAAATGGAGTGTCAGCAGCTAGCAGATTACTCAGAGGTTTGGCAATTTTCGAAAAATCCTTGATAAACCTTCTGTAAAATCCTGCATGTCCCAGAAAGCTTCTGATTGCCTTAACATTGGCAGGTGGTGGTAATTTTTCAATTACCTCTACCTTTGCCTTATCCACCTCTATCCCCTGCTTGAAATTTTGTGCCCAAGGACAATTCCTTCAGTCACCATAAAGTGACATTTCTCCCAGTTTAAAACCAGGTTAGTCTATTGGCATCTTTTCAGGACAAGTGATAGGTGGTTAAGACAGGAGCTAAATGAGTCTCCATATACTGAGAAGTCATCCATGAAGACTTCCAGAAATTTCTCTACCATATCTGAGAAGATAGAGAGCATGCACCTTTGGAAGGTTGCAGGGCATTGCACAGACCAAAAGGCATTCTCCTATAGGCAAACACGCCTGAAGGGCAGGTGAATGCTGTTTTCTCTTGGTCCTGAGGGTCTACTGCAATTTGGTTGTAGCCTGAATAGCCATCCAAAAAGCAGTAATAATCATGGCCAGCTAGTCTTTCTAGCATTTGGTCTATGAATGGTAAAGGAAAATGATCCTTTCTGGTGGCTGTATTGAGCCTTCTGTAGTCAATACACATGCGCCACCCTGTGACTGTCCTTGTGGGAACCAGTTCATTTTTTTCATTATGAACCACTGTCATGCCTCCCTTTTTGGGAACAACTTGGACAGGGCTCACCCAGGGGCTATCAGAAATAGGATAAATGATCCCAGCCTCTAGTAATTTAGTGACCTCTTTCTGCACCACCTCCTTCATGGCAGGATTTAGCCTCCTCTGTGGTTGAACCACTGGTTTGGCATTATCCTCCAACAGGATCTTGTGCATGCATCTAGCTGGGCTAATGCCTTTGAGATCACTGATGGACCACCCAAGAGCTGTCTTGTGTGTCCTTAGCACTTAATCAGTGCTTCCTCTTCCTGTGGATTTAAAGCTGAGCTTATAATCACTGGAAAAGTGTCACCCTCTCCCAGAAATGCATATTTCAGGGATGATGGTAGTGGTTTGAGTTCAGGCTTAGGAGGCTTATCCTCCTCCTGAGGAATTTTCGAAAATTCCTTTGCCTCCTCTGGCTCTTCCTGATCAGTTTGAGCATCTTTGAAGATGTCCTCAAGCTCTGATTCTAGGCTTTCAGCCATATTGATCTCTTCTACCAGAGAGTCAATAATGTCAGCGTCCATGCAGTCCTCTGGTGTGTCTGGATGCTGCATAGCTTTCACAGCATTCAACTTGAACTCATCCTCATTGACTCTCAGGGTTACTTCCCCTTTATGTACATCAATGAGAGTTCGTCCAGTTGCTAGGAAAGGTCTTCCTAGAATGAGAGTTGCACTTTTGTGCTCCTCCATTTCCAGCACCACAAAGTCAGTTGGAAAGGCAAATGGCCCAACCTTGACATCATGTCCTCTATTATGCCTGATGGGTGTTAATGGAACCATCAGCAAGTTGGAGGCATATCCTGGTTGGTTTGACTTCTCCAGTCAACCCAAGCTTTCTGATAGTGGATGCAGGTATTAGATTGATGCTTGCTCCAAGATCACATAGGGCTATCTTGGTGCAGGCGCCTTCTAATGTGCAGGGTATCATAAAGCTTCCAGGATCTTGAAGCTTTTCTGGTAAGCTTTTCAAAATGACTGCACTGCATTCTTCAGTGAGAAACACTTTTTCAGTTTCTCTCCAATTCTTCTTATGGCTCAAGATCTCTTTCATGAACTTAGCATAAGAGGGTATTTGCTCAAGTGCCTCTGCAAACGGAATCTTTATTTCAAGAGTCCTTAGATAGTCTGCAAAGCGGGCAAATTGCTTATCCTGTTCCGCTTTGCGGAGTTTCTGAGGATAAGGCATCTTGGCTTGATATTCTTCAACCTAGATGCTGCAGGTTTATTCCTTACAGAAATGGTTGAAGAGGCCTTGTTAGGGGGATAATCATCAGAACTCTCAGGTGCCTGATTCTCCTTGGGCGTTTGAACGCCAGAGTGGATGAAGTTTGGGCGTTAAACGCCAACTTCTCCCCCTTTTCTGGCGTTTGAACGCCAGAACTGGGCAGGGAATGGGCGTTAACGCCAGCTTTCCTCCCTGTTCTGGCGTTTGAACGCCAGTATTGGGCAAGGAATGGGCGTTTAACGCCAACTTCCTTCCCTTTCTGGCGTTTGAACGCCAATAATATTCCTCTCTGGGCTCTTACTGTCCTCAGAGGGATTTTGAACAGTGGCTTGGTCATCCTCTGTCAACTGTTCCTTAATTAACTTCTTGCTCTTTTGAGCTGTGGCATTCAGTGTTTTCCCACTCCTCAGTTGAACTGCTTGACATTCTTCTGTTATTTGTTTAGATATTGCTGTTTTGCTTGATTCAACTGCAGTTCTATGCTCTTGTTAGCAACCTTAGTATCATGGAGTATTTCTTTAAATTCTGCTAACTGTTCTGTCATCAGAGCAGTGTTGATTAAGCTCATTCATCTGTTCCTGAGGATTAGGATCAGTGGACTAATGCCATGACCTCCTCCTTTGAACGAACTCATTACTAGAATACAAGTATTGGTTTCTAGCAACAGTGTCTATGACTCTTGAGCTTCTTCAATTGTCTTCCTCATGTGTATAGATCCACCAGCTGAGTGGTCTAAAGACATCTGAGCTTTTTCTGTAAGCCCATAGTAGAAATGTCTAACTGGACCCACTCTGAAAACATTTCAGAGGGGCATTTCCTTAGCATACCTCTATACCTCTCCCAGGCATTGTAAAGGGATTCATTATCCTCTTGTTTAAAGCCTTGGATGTCCAGCCTTAGCTGTGTCATCCTCTTTGGAGGGTAAAAATGATTCAGGAATTTGTCTGATAACTGTTTCCATGTCTTTATGCTTGCTGTAGGTTGGTTATTAACCACCTTTTGGCTTGATCTTTTACAGCAAATGGAAACAGTAATAGTCTGTAGACATCCTGATCTACCTCTTTATCATTACTGTGTCAGCAATTTGTAAAATTGTGCCAGAAACTCAGTAGGTCTTCCTGTGGAAGACCGGAATACTGACAATTTTGCTGCACTATGATAATGAGTTGAGGGTTTAGCTCAAAGCTGCTTGCTTTGATGGGAGGTATACAGATGCTACTCCCATATGCAGCTGTAATGGGGTTAGCATAAGACCCCAGAGTCCTCTTGGACTGATTAATTCCACTTAAGTCCATAATGGACAGAAGGGAAATGAGAATAATTGCAAAGAGATAAATTTTGTTTATTTTTAAATTTTTTTTTTTGGAAATAACCGAAAAAAGAGAAATTAAAATAAATAAAATAAGATAAAAGAAAAATAAAATAAAATTCGAAAATTAAAAATAAAATAAGATCAAAGCAAATTGAGAACTGAATCAATTAGTAAAGAGAAAGATTTTGAAAACAGCAATTAAGAAGATAT